>NW_010233576.1:0-10699 GCF_000690775.1 Eurypyga helias
GGGGGGCGGCACTGCACCGGACACTGGGCCGTCAAGGCGGGGACGCGGCCGTACCCCCAGGGATAGGCGTATTCCTGTTTGCCCTCACCACCTGCCTTACCTCTAGGGAAGCGTAAGATCCACTACCTGTTTGAGGACGGGAAGGAGATGGCCGAAGAGTACGACATGAAGACCAGCCAGTTATTGAGTAAGTGGTGCTCTTGGCGTGGGTCGGGGCAGAACTGGGGCACACATGGCAGCAGGTCTGCATTCCTGGGACTGGGGGCGTGAGAAGGACCTCCCGGTCAGGAACAACTCACCCCTAACTATCCTGGGAGATAAGTATGCCTGTAGATGAATTTTATAGGGATGGAAGTATGGTTCAGTTTGGGTTCAGGGCACTGATTTCTGTGGCACAGCAGACCTTGCTTTAGCCCAGGGTCTCTCCCAAAAGCTCATCTGGCACAACAGACTTGGGTGGACTAAGCGGGGTTGCCACCTTGTGTAGCCAGGCACTGACTCTGTAGCACATGCTGGGGGGAAAATATGCTTTGTGGTGGCTTCCGCAACCACAGACAAGCAAGGTGTGGGTTATGGCTCTTGTCCAAAACCGCATCAGCAGCAGCATGGCACCTGCTTTAACCCCACTATGGCTTCAGCACCATGTAGTAAAAAAGAGAAGCGTTCAGTACAGACTTCATGATTTCAGGAACAGGCCAGCTAACCAATCTACTCACACCAAAGTGGAAATGTCTGGAATTAAGATGTGTATCATCACCTCAGTGCACTGGGCAGCTTTGGCAGTCACTTGCTGGAGGTTGTTCTTATAGAGCAGAACAACAAAACCCCTTCTTTTCCCTTCCACAGGTAGAAAATGGCGAGAGAAGAACACCCTTGGGGGTTCTGGCAAGTGGCAGGTTGAAGTAGGAGAGCCAACCTCACCGCTCCTGGGAGCACTGGAGTCAGAGCACATACAGGAAAGCAGCTCCAATGTATGTAAGGGTCTGCAGGCACCACTGCACCTAAAGCTACCTAGTCTTGTGCTTACAGCCACAGCTGGTAGACTGCAGATCGCTCAAAGCCATGGTGTGCCCAGCACACTGCTACACATCATCCTAGAGGTGCAGGGCTGGGCAGAAAGGTGGCACAGCATAAGTTCCTTTGGGGTCTTCAACAGATGGGTAGTATTTTTAAGGAGAGAAACTGTACAGCTGTGTTGGCCAACTACTGTTCTGACTTCCAAAAAAGTAGGCTGGAAGGAAGACCAGTGCCAGGACAAGTCAGCGGATGGAAAGCAGAGGCGATGACAACGGAAGGTTGACACAGGCAGTGTGTAGCAGGCTGCTCCTTAACACAGCACGGCCTGCGTCACCTTCACGTCCCACTAGCTTAGGGGCAGAGGTTTAGTCTCTCACCATCTTTTCTGCAGCACAGAAACACAAGCACAGCCCTGCACAGCAAACTGGGGCAGAGCTAGGACTGAATCCAGCAGGTCCCTAGGGTAGGCAGAGCTCAGTGTTCGGTTGCCTGTGAGGAAGAGGCCCGGTTTCCCTGTAACCCTGTACTTCAAAGCTCCCTTCAGCCTCCTACAAGCAGGGCAGGCACTGCCCTGGGCAAGGACAGAGCAGCACTAGCTCTGGGAGAGGGATGGGCAGGCAGATTATTGAGTTACTCCCTAATGCTCCAGTGTGAAAGAGCTGCTCCCATGTGGAGCCTCTCGAGGAAGAGGGGGACAGGGAGGAGGAGAGAGCTGGAGGGACCTTGCTAAAGGTATTTGTTTGCCATAGCCTGTCTTCATGAGGAAAGATACCCTGACCAGCTTCCAGTGGCGGATCCGTAACCTGCCCTACCCTAAGGAGGTCTATAGCATCTCCGTGGAGAAGGAGCAGCGCTGCTGTGTCATCCGGACCACCAACAAGAAGTCAGTAAGGACAGCACTGCCAGTGCTGACAGTCCCTCGGGGTGGGCTGGCACGGAGGGCAGGCTAGTGATGGCACAGGGGAGCCGTCCTCTCTTGCCTTCTATCCCTAGTGTGCAGGAGCTGGGGAGCCACCTCACAGCTGCGTGGCTCCTGCTGTCCAGATTCCACTCCTGACTGCCCCAGACATGTTTCAGTAAAGCCCCTCAAGCCCTGCGCTGGCCTTTGCAAACTTATCTTACAGTTCCAATAGCACGGGGTGCGCTCTGTCCCTGTCAAATGGCACTCCCCAGAAAAATAAAGAGCTTTGGAGACCTTTGGAAGCTAGAGCATCCCACCCTCTCCCCCGGACACGATACTTTGCTCTAGTCGTTGTATCTCAGAGTGCATGGAGCTGCAGGATTCAGCAGGTACAGCAGTGTCTTGGGCATCCAGGCAGGCAGATCTCCCCGTGTAAACCTGTCCTGTAGTCACCATGCCAATGACGTTGCCTGGAGGTAGCAAGAAAAAGGGTAGACTGAATCTAGAAAGGAAGCACCGCAGTATTCTGCCAAAGTATGAGATGGGAGGAAAATAAAGAGAAGGCTTGTAAGCACCACTTTATTCAGAGAGCGCTATTTGATGACACAGTATGAGACACACTGTGCCCCACAGCATTTACAACCTCAGTGAGACGAGCCAGGATGAGCAGAAGTATTGGGAAGAGATGGCAAAGAGCGAGTATTAGGAGAACGAGGGAGGATAGTGGAAGATAACTGAAAGCTGTTTACGAACCGGGATAGTACACCAGTGTGGTTGCTCTCTGCTTGCCCTTCCTCGCAACATTGCCGCAGAACAGAGAAAGATCAGACCCGCGGGTAAAAACCACCGCACTGTTTGCGATGTGCCCCCCGCCCTCTTTGAGCCGCTCTTTGTAGCTGGCTGTAGGTGGTGCTGTTGGCAAAGAACTGCCCCGCTTCGGGCCCTGGACGCCCTTCGCATGGCAGAACGCGCACGTCTTCAGCAAGGATGTACCCCCGCATCAGAGGCGGTGGCAAGGGGGTGTTTGAGCTCTGCACATGAGCGCACCCGGACGCTAGAAGCAGGAGGAGGCTAGACAGGAGGAAGGGGGAGTCTGCCCCATGAAAGCAGCAGGTAATGACAGCTCTAATACAGAAAGATGCTGGCCTGCATGCACGTAGGGGGATTCACCAAAAAGAAGCCTCTTAGTAGGGAGACATATGTAGCAGAGATGAATGAGATTGCCATCAGCCACACGTGGGCACCCACAGAGCTACAGGAAGGGAGAACGTGAGCCTAGGTCCAACCTCCTACTATTAGAGAGGCTTATCTACTCCCAATCCTACTAATAGTAGTGTGTATGTGGGAACTTCCTTGCCCGTGTCGATGCTGTAAGGTTATAACGTACCACTGAAGCTTCACCCACCCCCTAACTGACTTTAGGCTATTTTGTACCACAGCAGAGCCCCCCTCCCCAAGCAGTCGCCACCTCCACACTCACAGGCTAGTGCCAGAGAGTTGAAGGACCTGAAAGCAGCTCGTGGCCTGCACGCAGAAGCCAAGGACTTGGAATTAAAGCTGAAGGTTGCTGCACTGGCGACAAGAATGACTTTGCTGTCAGTAGGGAGCAGGGACAGACTCCAGCAACAGAACACTTAGTACAGGCTCCAGGATATCTTATATCATTTCTCCTGGGTCTCGGCCAGGGCAAGGCACCACTCAGCAACTAATTCCAAGATAGCAACAAAGGCATGGAGTGCAGAGAGAGCACACACATCACTACGGGAGAGAAAGGAAGCCTCGGAGCCTCTCCAGCTCTTGGAAGTCAGCCACACTGCTTCTGAGCAAGAGCAGCGCTGACCGCCAGCCAGAGGCACAAGCTACGGGATGGGTTGCCAAGTCACTACTGAGTAGCTCAGCTCTAAATTCTCAGCATACCAGTAGCAGTTTTTCCTACAGGCTGACAAAAAGTTGGTTTCCAGTAGGAAAATTAATAGAGGTGACTTCACGTACGTGCCGTGGGTCTCGGGCCAGGACTCAGGCTGATAGTGCAATACTGCCCTTGGCCATGGGGTGAGAGGCGAGGGCAGAGAATCCGCCTGCCTCAGCGGGAAAAACCACCCATCAGCTACCTCCCCAGCCCAGACAGGAGCTCTACACTTCCACCAGTCACTCCCGTTCCCTCTGGCCACGCCAAGAGCTGCTCAAGTGGGATTTGCTTAAAACCTCTTGCTGTAAAATAAATCCATTAAACTAAACTCTAAAAACAAACCCAGAAAGCCACCTCCCCAAACGCCAAACCTGATTCAATTATTGCAGCGAGAGGCAGTGGTAATGTTAGGAGGAGGAGGGGGTGGCCAGGCAGATCTGGTTTCCTTTGATCTTGTCACAGATTTTAGTTTGAGGCCAGCCAAAGCCATTCTTCTCCCCTTCTCCTTAGTCCTCGGGCAGCAGAATGCTGCTGTTTCATTGATGACTCCCAAGGCCCTTTGAAACAGTGGGTTTTTTCTGTGTACTGCTTTTTTTTTTTTTTTTGTCTAATCGGTAAGAAGTTAACACTTCCTTAACATGTCTTTGTGTTCATCTAATCTCTGCTGTTTAACCTTTGACATCTCCCTTATTATCCATGTCTGCCACCTTTTCCAAATACCGACAGCAGTGACAACACAGAAGGGTTTGAGCCCTGCGGTAACAAGCTGCGTACATTCCTCCCGCTGCACCAGGAGAGCCATTTGCCCTTTGTAGCTGTTTTCACCGTGACTTGGAAAATAAACTGCAATTTGGGCAGAGGTAGCTAGAGAGGCCAAGCCTCACACGCAGCCAGCTGAATGGAGAACCACCCTTCATGGCATGACAGCAGCCGCTGCCTGTTCCTGCTTCGTTCTGGGCACCTTGGCTCCAGCTACAGGCCAGTTCCGTGGAGAGGATTGCCCACAAGAGCGCTGTAAGAGGCTAAGAACCCGACCATGCCCCTGCACGGGCGTAGGACCACCAGATGTATTTGGTGCAGCCCCAGAGAGAAGCGGGAGATGCAGGGCAAGCCATGCCAAGGAAGGAAGGTCTCGGGCAAACACAGACAGGTCTACAACGTTCATGTCCCAAAGCCTTAGGAAATCTCTTTCGCTGCCTAGACTGCTAAGAACGGGAGCGGTTGTATCTGACACATATCCACGTTCCTTCGTACTGAACAAAGCCCGGGTTTGGTCCATGGAGAGACATAGGCTGGACAGGGAGCTGGCAAACACCTCTCTGTCCTCTGCCTGGATGCGAGAGGTGATTGGAAGACTGGGATAGAGGCCGAGGGAAGAAGTAAGGGAGCTGGGAGTGCAGAGGAGCACTGCAGCCACCACAGGGGCTGCGTGGAGATGCTGCAGAGCAGAGGCTCCGGTGACTGGGCAGCTACACCTGGAGCTCTATGCCCAGGGGTACGCCTGAGCACCCCTGTGCTGCCAAGCAGGAGGTGATCTAGGGAGTACAGCAGAAGCAAGCAACAGGCCAAAAAGATGAGTTTAGGAAGGACTGCAACACGGAATTGTCCATCACTCAAGAACCTAAGTCACAGGGCAGAAGGGCTCTGACAGTTGTTTTGACAAGAGCTAATGGGAGCTGGTAGGTAGAGGAATGAGAGGCAATGAGCAGGGACGAAGGGACACTTCTCAGTAGGGCTAAGTAACCTGTCCTTAACCACGTCTGGCACTGCTCAAGGGCAAGCTGAAGGTACCAAGCCTGCTCTCACACACCAAAGCCCTTCAGGCCTTTGCCAGCTCCGATTTCTAGTTTGGAGGTTTGTTTCCAGTGCTGCCGCCAGCCTGGGGCACCAGCAGGCGCACAGTATGGCACAGGGTTCTCCTGCCAGCTCTGAGGGGTCTGTTGTCTCCATCTGCTCTCCTAGGAGTTTCCCTACTCACTGCAGACCCCAGTACCCTGCTTGCATGAAACAAAGGCAGGCACAAGAGAGATGCAGGAGCACACCTCGCAGAGCGCTGCTGCATAGCTCAGCACTGCTAGCAGGGGAGTAGGAACTCCATCTTCCTCATTTCTCTCTCCTCTCTTACTTGTAGGTACTACAAGAAGTTCCCTATTCCTGACCTGGACCGGTATCAGCTCCCCTTGGATGCAGCTGCCCTGAGCTTCACTCATGCTAACAACACCCTGATCATCACGGTGAGCTTTTAGCCAGGCAGGACAGCACTTTGCCCTTCTCTTTATGTCTACAAAAAAGTTAAAATACTTGTATGTGGGGAAACGAGGCAGAGCAGGGAGATCTGCTGAGGGTCACTGATGAGCCCCCTGCTCTGTCACACAGTCAGTGGGGGTTTCAGATTACACGGGGCATGCTGACACTAGCCAGGACAGCCCAGGCTGCAGGAGAGGCCCTGCTTGCTGCTCAAGGTGACTTGCAGGTGGAAGAGTGTCTGTCATGCCCTGTTTTCCATGTATCCCCTCTCTCAGGTCTAAGCAAGGCTCTGCTGTCAGGGACAGCAAGTTTCTCTTGGCTCAGAGCATAAGTTTAAAGAGTCCAAGGACCTGCTGCACTTTGAGGTCTCACAGTCTTTAAATAAATAATAAAATCACCTGCTGGGTTGTGTTGGAGAGAGAGGACACACTTCCATGCACGTGGTGGAAGTGAGACTAGCAAAGCAGGCACTTACTTGTTGATGCAAGGAGCAGACAGAGGCAGACAGATGCTTTTAGAGCAGCAGGTGCTTGTTTTCTTAACTGCAGACATCAGGTACCCAGAGAGCATCCCCCTGCGAGGGAAACCTTGCAGCAGAGCCGGGGGTGCACGTGCAGAGGAAGTAGGCCAAGAGGAGCACCTTCAGTCCTGAGCTTCTGTTCGCTGCAGGTCAAACCTTTGCCAAAAGGCGCCTGCATCCACCACTAAACTGCAGCTGGGCGAAGGGGCTGCGAGGGGAGGAAAGAGGAACTGCAACTCTGCCTGCCTTTCTAAAAAACACGTATTTACACATACAACACCTGCGAGCATACGTTCAGTGAGCACACCAGGGATCTGCCTGACAGCTTGCCAGGATATTCCAGAGGGGTTGGCAGGGGCCAGGACTCCACATCCAGCTGGGAAGGTTCAGTTGTGCTGTAAAAGACACTCCAGATCTTGGCAAACATCCCTAGCGTGATGGCACCAGCTCCCCAAACAGGCTTTGGAAGTGGCTGGTAACCAAGGCCTCCTGTGGCAGGAGGAGCAGAGGCTGAACAGGAGCACTAAGGGCATTCCTCTCTGTCCTGCAGTACCAGAAGCCGAAGGAGATCCTGGCTGCAGAAGAGCAGCTGCAGAAGGACCTGAAGAAGATAAAGGCAGCAAACGACGGGGATGATGACTGCAAGACCCAGTAGGCAGTGCCTGCTGAGGCTGAGGTGCGGGAGAGCTCTCCAGAACAGCTTCATGGTATTTATTTTGCCTTTTCTAATAAAAATTAGTCCTGCTGTTAACAGAGCTGTTTGGATGGATCTCTGTGGGCCCAGGGAATTGGCAGGGCCGTCAATCTCTTTACTGCCTGCTCTGCGGATTTACATGGACATGTACAATCCCTTTGAGTCATGGGAAGCTGCAGCGCCCAAAGGAAGCACCATCCACAGCCAGCAGCCCTCTCCCCATCCTCCTGGAGCAGGAGAGACAGGAAAGCTGGGCAGTTCCCCTTGGGAATTCCCTCTGTCTGCCACCATGGCTGAAGGCAGTAACATTTGGAAAACAAGAACCACCTCCTCACACCCCTTACCTGACTGGGATGTGCTTGGAAGCAGCTCCCTCCTGTGCTGCTGTGCAGGGCTCTCCGGGCCGTCAGAGGGGTGCTGTGGTGACCCCGGTCTCTCTGCAAACAGCATCAGTGCTTAGGCCTGAACGGGCACAGCCTAGGAAATGGGGTGAAGAGAAGGACACCCAACTGCTTCCTTACCGCCAGCCATGTGCATCCTGATGTGCAGGAACCCAGATGCAGCTGCCTTCATTTGCATGGCGAGGAGGGGAAGGTGATGGGGCTGCTGGCCAGCTCAGGGGCCAGCAGTAGCACACCCCTTCCGTGAGGGCACAAACAGGGCCAAACCTCGCTGCAGCCAGCACCCTGTGCATTGGGACAACCACAGCAGTGCTGCTGTCTCTGCCCTGCACCCGCCACCCCTGTGATTAGATGTCTGCGTGCCCTTCCACCCCGGTTCATATTTGAATGGCTTCTACCCAAACAAACCCTACTTTTCAGTGAGGCTGTGGGCTCCCAGCACAGCCCCCCTGCTGAGGGCTGCTTTCAAACCATGAAAACTCCTTGGAGCCTCACTGCTGGGTGGCTCCAGGACCCACCTGCATAGTCCTCCCAAGACACCAAGACTGGCAGAACTCAGAGCCAGTGCGCCAGCCCCACGTGCAGCTTCCCCCTTCCCTAGCATCACCCGAGAGGTGCATCCTTCCACCCATCAGTGCTGGCACCACCACGGGGCTGAGCTCTGCTCCGCTTCAGCCAGAAGAGCCCAAAAGCAGCTACGAGAGCACAGGACCCACCAACACGGGCTGCAGAAAGGGACTGGTGGCAGCAGCAGTGTCTCCCGCACCAGTGATGCTCGTTCACCTGCTCAGCTGACATGATCATTCCTACACCGGGCCTTGCCCAAGTCCCAGTGCAATAAAGAACCTCTCCTCCCACCTCACATTTACTCCGGTTTCTTCACAGCCTCTCCCTGGGGGCACTGCCAAAGACATTTAATATCTCCCTCCCTCCCAATTTCATTAAAGGACCCATAACACACCAAGAGCTGAGAAAAACCAGATGTCCCCACGCCCAAGCTCCGCCAGCTCTCTCTGGTCTCCCATCTCTCACTTACTAGAGCTACCCTCAGACAGGGCCCGGAGTGTTCCAAGCACCACAGCGACAGTGTTCAGCAGCCCCTGATGCAGAGCATCATCTCCTAAGCAAGAGCTTAGCGTTACCAATAGCCCAGAGCCCCCCCCAGAATCACTCCCTTGGGCTAGCAAGTCTTGGGGATTCTACAGCTTTGAGCTGATGGAATATTGTTCCGGCTATGGCACCTTTTGACAGATGTCAGTCAGTGCTTGGGGCACTGAGACATCAACCTGCCACTTACATGAGGAGAATACGTGGCACAAGGGAGCTGGCAGCAAGCAGGCACGAGGGGGAGCAGAGCTGGATCGGGAACCATGCATGACAGGGAGCTGTGCTGGGAAGATCCTGGTGAGAATGTGATCCTGCCAGGCTTTGAAATTACTTTGCCCCCTGAGCTGCTGTCTCACATCCACTGGGAACACAGGGCTGCAGGTGAGGAGCAGGTTGGTTCCACACCCTCCCTGCTCAGGCAGGGGCTCCAACAAAGATCCTCTTCCAATCTGTGTGCATCACAAGGGAAGAGCAGCCACTGGAAACTACCTATTAAGCTCTAACCAAGGACCCTGCTGGGTGCTTTGCCCTAGAAGCACACCCAGTTTGATACAAAACCTATCCTTTACCTATGCAGGGTACCCAAACTCACAGCCGAGTAGGGTTCACGCACCTTCTTCCCCAGGGAGGAGCAGACACCGCTGCATTCACCCACAGCTCATTCACCAGACGCTCACATCCACCCAGACAGCACAGAGCACACCGAAAGCAGTGGGTGTTCTGAGGCCCAATTCAGAAAGCTGCCACAAAAAGGAGCAGAGCCCATTAGCTGTGCCTACAGGATCCCAGCAAAATCACACCAAGGCCTTGGTGTTCGCACTAGTCCAGTTTGCCGCTTCGTTATGTGGGCAGTGAGCCCTACTTCTTGATTTCTTGTTGGAACAAGCCACATGAGACTCCAGGCTTGTAGGAGTTGCCTTCAACGCAGCAGTGTCAGAAGGTCTAGCCAGGGAGAGAGAGCTATTAGACATGCAGACAGCATCTGAAAATAGGCCCAGCCTCCTCCACGATCAGCAAGTAACATCGCAGCCCCTTTGGACTTTGAAACAAAAACACAGTCTCTTTTGTTTCCCTTCAGTTTTATTTAGCAAAACGCGACCATTTCAGCCCTGCCAAGTGCACAGCCTGACCTAATGGCCAGCTTGGGGAGGCACACACTGAAAGCAGGGCTGGCTCTGCCTTTTAGCTCAATTCCTGCTCTTGGCTGCGAAGGACAACACAGAGGCTGTCAGGAGAGCAAGCGCAGGCGAAGGGTTAGCCCTGCTCCAGGCACCTTTCCCTTCCACCGAATCATCCACCCCACACACAGCCTAGACTTGCTTCACACGGCTCAGAGCCTGGCTGATCTCAACCTGACCAGCACACACAGCTGACAGGGCATCCCGGCTCAACCTGCCCCTCAAATGCCGTAGCCACAGAAACAAAAAAGAGAAAAAGAACACAATTAATAAAACAAACCCTAATTTGCACAAAATAAAAGGGTACAGGACAATCGGCCTTTATTTCCACTGCTGGGCAGGTGAGGTTTAGAAGTCAGGCCCTTTTCTGGCAGGGAAAAAAAAAAAAATCCCCTCAGAAGCCTTGGGGGCCATTCTCACCTCTCCTGCCCTGCGATTCCCTGAGCCAAGTGTCAACTCCGCTGAGTTGGGGTGACCAGAAGCAGCCGCGGTGCCCTTCACGGGGCTGTGAAGTCTAGGACGTGCAGGCCTGACGCCAGGGCGGCATACAGATGGGTGGTGTTGAACCGGAGGCAGTACACCGGGCTGCTGGTGGGCGAAGACAGGTGAAAGCTCTGCAAGGAAACAGGAGAATCAACTTTTCCAAGAAGAGCTCAGCCTCAAAGACCCCAGCTGCTGTCACAGACCAAGGGCCAAGATGCCTGAGCAGAGCAGGTTTTTCCCTG
>NW_010233576.1:10728-28480 GCF_000690775.1 Eurypyga helias
CACCCCAGCATGTCTCTTCTCCCAAAGAGACACGGGCACCTGGCCCTCACCTGCAGGCACCGAGTCTGCCGCTTATCCCAGAGGCGCACCACGCCGTAGTAGGAAGAGCCACTGGCAATCATGTGGTTCTTATCACTCCTGATGCAGTACAGGGCGCTGTCATGGGGCTCTTCCCACTCCTGGACGCACTTCCTGCAAGGGCAGCACAAACCGGAGCGGAGCTGAGCTTCTGCTGCTGCACCACTGGAGCCAAGGCCCGATTTGCCTGAAGGAGCTACTGCAGCTGCAGGCGAGTCTCCAGACACTGCGCAGGGAGAGCCCAGAAGCCTCATGCCGGCCCCAGTTCCGCCGGGGTGGTGCGTATGTCCCAGTAGCGGATGTAGGTGTCATACCCACAGGAAAGGAGAAGGGAGGGCGTTTCGTAGAAGATATCAAGGACTCCAGCTCCATGGTGGAAGTCAGTCCCTAAACAGGTCAAGAGCTGACCACTGCAAAGAAACACAACAAGGAAGAGTCATTCAGAGCAGAGCACCCTTTCAATTCAGCAGGCCAGAGCAGAGATGGTGTCACAGAAGTCTCCTAGGTCTCATTTCTGTCATTTTACAGAATGCAAAAGCCTGCACAGTTGTCTTCTCCCTCCCCCAGCTTCTGCTACTGGTTGGGTCACTGTCATGGAGGGTGACCGGTAGGAACCTCAGCTGTAAGAGGAAGAACTACGAAACAGGCACAGCTCACCTCCAGCAGAATGGGATCATTTTTCTTGGGAGAAGCGAACAGTACTCCGTATGACGGGGCTCCATTTCCATGGGCGATGGTTCTCAACTTAGTCAAACTCCAAATAGTTTGCAATAGCCGCTTACCCGATCAACCCCACCCCATATTCTATCCTTCAAAATACGGGGGTATTTCCCCACATCTCTGAGACACAGCTCAGATCCACAGGCAAATCAGACCCTCCTGACTCAGGCTGCCATGGCTACTCCCTCCAGTCACACTGCATCTCCAAAAAGTGGATCTGGGGCTGAACATGACAGGTCAAGAGCAGTCACCCCAGGCCTGCTCTGGAGATGACTTTCCAAAGGCTAACTCTCTTTTTCCCCCTTTTTAATTCCTTCTTTGCTGTGAAAGGGCAAAAGCAAGAACTCCATGAAGCTCCAAGCCAGATGCTTTATGGCAGTATCGCTCTGCTCCTTGTTCCCATGCAAAACCCACAGCTCACCAGGTGGGTGGTGCCTGGTGAGGGTCCACCCTGCCAGGCTGCCAGAAGGCGCTTGCGTCCCTTCCCTGGGCTATATAAAATCACAGCCCGCCCCAGGCACAGGGCACAGCCCATCCCCAGCATCACTCCACCTGCCCCAGCCACCAGCAACACCTAGCCACGGCAAACTCCTGGGAACGGAGGGGACAATCTGCCCAGCTGCTCAAAACGGCCACCTATTGCAAACCCTCCTTTTCTTCCTCCTCCACCTCACACCCTCTAAATCAAAAACGCTGGACACAATAAACCTTGAAGCACCTGCTTTTAAAGCCCTGCCGCATGGCCACCCCTCTCCAACAGGCTCTTGGTTCTCAGGACAATGAAGCGGTCCTGAAAGCCGACAGCACGGATCCCGCAGTGGGGTCACTCCCAGCATCAACCCCCATTATTTTGTTACTTTCTGCTCCTTGATCCAGCATCACACAGTTCTGAGGCACATCGCCAAATGCCTTAATTCTGTCTGTAATCTGGGCTAAAGCCCTCGTCAGGGGATAAAGACCACACAAAAGGAGAAATAGAGTCCCAGGAGATGTTAAAACAAGTAAACACCTTTGTGTCAGGAGAGAGAAATCGCTGATAAAGCAGATTAGCGCCTCGAGCCCTGGTGTCCCCAGATCAGAAGGCGAGCCCTGGCTGATCTTTGCAGCCAGCACGCTTCTATGATCACAGAGCTGGCGGCATGCTGAGGCCAGCCTGTTTCCCCACAGTCACTCTCCAAAGAGCAGATTATGTAGAATAACAATTTCTTTGTGGCTGTGTAATTCCCTCCGTGACCGTGGCTGTGGGCAGCTACACTGGCCCTTGATGCCAGGGCCCTAGCAACCATTTAGAGAGGCCATCCAGCCCTAGCGATGGCCCCCCCGTGCAAACCTCTCGGACAAGCTTTAACATCAAGTGCATGAATTAATCCCCCCCAACACGAATCCAGGGGTGCTGGCTTATTGGACTTTGTGTTTCTCCAGGCAAGGGATCGAGGGGATTCCAGGCTTCAAGCCCTTTGCAACCTCCTCGCAATGCATTAACCCTTGGAGGGTTACTCGCAGACCAACCCAGCAGCCACTCCGCACCTGTGTGCGGGTCGGGAGGTTGAAGCATTCGCAGTCAGAGCGCTGCGAGCAAGAGCTGCGGGGGCTTGGCTGGGACAGAAGGTCCTCAGCTGCACCATGGAGCGAGGCATGGATGGGCATCTCTGCGCTCTGGCACTCTCCTGCCCCTCCAAGCACACAGATCCCTTCCATCTGCCATCCTGCAAAGCCAGCAGGACAGATGGACATGCACACAACCCTTCAAGGCTTCCACACAGCCTTCTTCATCCCATGAGCTATGTGTGGCCCAGAGTTGTAAGACATACAACGGGTGTGAAGAGGAGTCAGCTGCTCTTCCAAAGCAGAGCCCTCAGACTACCTGGGAGATGCATCAGGGGCCAGACCGCCCAACCTGCGGAGTTCCCCACCAGTTGCTCGGGCCGGAGCAGGGAGTTACTTACAGGAGATGAGCTAGCTTGGCGAGGCCTGGGCAGCACCAGCAGCTCGGAGCCCTCTCTCCCCTCTTCCGCATGCTGCTGCTTTTTTTTTTGGTTCCACAGGGTACCTCCTGGACTGGTGCTCTGAGAACGCAGCACTCTGGGAGAGGAACCCCAGATAAGCGTCTGCAGACAGGCCACGCAACCCAGCAGCACATCTGGTGGGTATCTCCTGCTAGCTAGCTGAAGCCTGTTTCTCTTGTTTCCCCTCCACCATGATCCCTGCTAATACACCTTTGGTAAGTAAAGGACTAAGTGAGCTCAGGGAGAGCGGAGCACTGTGCTGAGAAAGGCAGCAGGATGCAGAAGCACATCCAGGGATCTTACTCACTGGGACCAGTTCTCCTCCTCTCAGGTGCTTGAAATGGGCCACAAGATCTCCCCAACCTCCCACCTCTAAATGAGCACCCATCACACCCAGAGTGAACCTGGCTACAGCAAAGCTTGTCTTCCACCTGCCAGAGCAGCCCTCAGTCTGCAGTGCTACAAGACGGCAGCAACTTTTGATGGCAGCCTGGTGATGTCTCCATGTGAAAAATTTCAGCAGAGGCAGAGGGACAGGAGAAGAAAGGGAGTCTGGACTCCTGCTTTCATAGCTTCCTGTGCAGCATTGAACCCCCCAGGTGTCTCACTCCCAGCGTTTCTCCGTGCCTTCACACCTCACTGCAGTGGTACCCCAGCATCCCAGCAGTCACAGCTGTTTTCCTCCCTCCACTTCCCATTACAGTCTAGGCAACAAAAAAAAAAAAAAAAAAAAAAAAAAAAAAAAAAGGGAAAAAAAAAGGATTAGCTTCTCTCTGCAGGCAGGAAAGGAGCACAGATACTTGTGAGTTACTGCTGCAAAGCAAACCTTGCTCTGCTGGTTTGTTAACCAATTCAGTTCTCCTGCCCCGAGAACAGGTCAGCCAAAGCAGCTTTCAGCTGGGAGGTCCAGCCCTGGCATCCAGCAGCAGTCCTGCAGCAGCTACAGAAACAACGCGCTAGTTGCTACCATGAAGAATTTACAAGCTGACACCAGAGGAAAAATCATATTGTGCTGTACACTGGGCACACAAAGCAAGATGAAAGTATTCTGGCATGGGCACACAGATTGATAAAGATGCAGAACACTATTAATAATTTCCCCTGATTTTCAGCCGATTAAGGTGTCTCTGGACTAGCAACCACCATGCCAACATACCTGCAGCATACACAGCCATGCTGAGCCCATGCTGGGAAGAGAACTCTCTGCCACTGCAACTCTCCCAGACTTAGGATCACAAGTTAGTGCCCACAGATTGTCCACTCCTCAATATCCCAAATACTCCCTGCCCTCAAACCCCACTCCCCAACAGCTTCCACTTCCTAGGGAGCAAAACTCACAGCTAATCCTTAATAACCCTTAAAGGATGAAGATAACCCATCAAGGGGCAACAGAAGAGTGGCAGATACACCAGCACATCACCGATGGTTTTCTAACAACGTACGTGGGCAGAAGACATCTACTCAACGAGGGACAGAGAAAGATGTGATAGCAATCTCGAACCTTGTTTCTCACCAGCTTGCAGAGATGAGCAGCATCAGCCAAACATAGCAGGGGAAAGCTTTCTCCTTTCCTCTGTGGGCCCTTTTTCACCCTCTGCAACCAAACACCTTCCAAAAACCAGGCAGCTGATCCCCAGCACGTCAGAGGCCAGGGTGCCCTGTCCTTGCTATGCGCTGTGAAGGTCAGGCAGCAGGTGACTGTGAAGCCCAAGCAAGACCAGGCACAGAAGACACACACCACCACCCCACCATGCCCTGGCCCTCCAGCAGCAGCAAGCAGAGGCTGTTTCAGTCCCAGCCTTCCTTGGGCAGGCCAGGTAGTTAGCTGTGCAGGCCACAAGAGGTTTGCAGTTTGCTGTACTACCAGCCCAGGCCAGACAGTGCTAGGGTACAGTCCCAGTGCTGGGTGGCACTGACAAACAGCTCCGCACCCGTGGAGCTCTGCTGATGACAGCCCAGGTTTCCTGGAAGGACCAGTCTAGAGCCAGAGCAATATGCTTCAGCATCTTAACCACAGACCACCCGGGCCCACGCAGTGCCTACAGACACACAGGTAAGCTCCAGCACCAAGCAGGAAACTTGGATTTTCAGAGTTTCTCCTACTTAAGCATCTAAACAGAGTGAAATCATATTCACAGTAATCTAGTACCAGCCCACAAGGAACAGAGCCAGATCAAATCCAGCAGCCCATTTTGTCCCTAGCACAGCAAAGCTGTGTTAGCACCAGGCTCTGGACTCCTTGCTGATAGAACAAGGTGTTTAAACAAAGTGTCTGTGCCTGGGAAATGTATCAAACTGATGAGACCAAAAGTGAAAGGCATTTTGTTCAGGTACTACAGAGAATCCTTTGATTCACCTCCATCAATTCCCACGTTCTTCAGAAAACAAGACTGTTAAAAATTACATTTAAAATAAGCTATTTGTTTGGGATTTCCCCATTTTGCTCAAGCCATCAACACTTTTCTCCCCACCCTCAATTTCTGGGGACACCAGTTCACAAGAATTGATGTTATACAAACATGCAAATTTAGAACATCTGCTGAAAAGAGATGAGAAAATTGAGGACATGCTCATTCGCTCCGGAAACCTCATCTGTGAGTCACGATCATCCATCAAAGAGAAGCCGCTACACGCAAGCAGGTGACTATTCAGAAACTGAGCAGAGCTCTACACCAATATTTTCGCCCAAATAACTACCTGCAACAAGCCAGGTGGGAAGCATATGCTTTTAAAACAGCAGAAGGAGCATCATTCTGTTCAAAACTCTGGGGTATTTGAGCTGAGTATCAAACAGAGAAAGAAAACATCAATTTTAAAACAATTATCCAGAGTGCAGCATTTGCACGGCTTCTGTGACCGACTCTGGAATGCACCAAAACCAAAGGGAAGGGCTGAGCTGTCGTCTCTTCCAGGTGCTTTGCAACAGCAGCTGAGGCGCCCTGGGGATGCAGCAGCTCACGCTAAGGAGGGAAAAGGCTTGGTCAAGCGAAATCCGTAACGTTCGTAGGAAGAAGCACAGATCTTGGTAAAGTTATTCTTCATGGAGTTATCCTACTCCAAGGTTACCCCTGCGTTTAGCCAAGGCTACTAATTCCTGCAGGGAGTTGTGGGACTGGCTTGGGGAATTCTGAGGGTGCCCCTCCATTTGAAATGGCTCAGAAATGCTGTTATAAGTGATTTTCAGGAGAAATGCCCCTCTCTGCTTCCTCAGCGCAGCTGAGGGGAGTCGAGGCAGTAGGGGGGAATGACACCAACGATGGTTTGACATTGTGTCGGGAGGAGAAACAGAAGAGGGAGTTTTGCCTTCTTTTCTTTCGCTTTCTCTGAATTGGCCCACACACGCTTTAAATGGTCCAATAAAAAGATACAATTTCTTTACCTTTCCAGCTCTGGGACCCTGTGAGTTTTTGTTGTTCGGGTTCCCGTAAGGTTAAGTTCAGAGGATAAACTGACACGCTGGGCTATGGGAAAAAGCCAGTTTCTTCAAATAAAGCCACAACGGTGCAAAAGAGACCCTGCTGGGGCTTTTATTTGGGAAAACAAACAGAAATGGCACCAAGCCCTTCTGCTTTACGAACCAATTTAACTATAAAACCAATGTTCTCCCTCTCGGGGGTGAGGAGGGGAGAGAGACAGAACATGACAATAGTCCAAAACCTTGGGGGAACAAAAAAATAGAAGATAGGACAAAAAAGGTTGTCTGTCCCCTTTTCTTTCTTGTCCATGGCTCCTTTTCTTAGCACACGTGTGTTCTTGTAAAAACGATTAGATTGCAATTTGTATAACATGGTGACCCCCAAATTCAGACATTTAACCCCTTTTCTCTGGAAAGAATGTCAAGAATGTCTTCTCTGTCTTTCTTTCCAACGGGAGGAGTAGGGGGGAATTCTCTCAAACTGTGATTTCTTGGGGAAGAGAAAAAGAGGGAGGCGAGGAAAAGAAGCAGGGAATTCTGAAAGCCTCTCGCCTTTCGCCCCACTTGTGTGGGAACAGGCGGCTGTATTGCTCCCTTTCTGGGCAGAGCTCTGCAGGTCTCCTTTAGTGGGGAGACAAAAAAAAAAAAAAAATGGAGAGCCCAAATCAAAACAAAGCCATCTGTTTAAATGAGCTACTGCTAGCCAGTGGCAGAGGGGGTTCCTCATTCAATCCTTCCCATTCTTCTCTCTTGCCTCTGTTGATTCTCTCTCAACCCAGGGAAAAATAAAGATTGCTTTTGCTTTGGCTCAGAGGGATGAAGCTGATTGATGCGCTTGGAGCCTCCAGCCCTCACCCATGCTCTCTGATTGTCTGGGGCCTTGTAAAGTTGTCATAAATGCGCCTGAACAGGAGTGCAAAGGCCACAGCATGCCCTGGACACACACACATCCAGAGGGCAGGGGCTGGCCTCATGCTCAGCTGTAGCAAGACAGGGCCAAGACTGCCATGGGAGGAAAGATTTAGGATAAACACCTGTATGTTCTTCCTCTTACACCGGTTTTACATTTCGGTTAAGATGCACCAGAGCCCTCTTAACAGAAGGAAAGAAGAAGATGCTTAGCTTAAGTGAGAGGGTTCGGAAAGACAACGTCAAAGAAACCCACCAGAAACCTGTAAAGAACCACAAGGCCCCAAACCGTTTTGAGAGCACAGGTATACGATAGGAATACATCGCTCAGATGGGACCGAAGCAATCCGTTACAGCCAAGAGACCAAGCTCTGTAGGCAACAGTCTGCTAAAAGGAACAGTCAACCAAGAGACCATCGCTTCAGACGCTCCCTGCGGCAGCAAAAGCTTCCTCCAGCACTCACACAAGTAGTTGTCCATAGGCCATAGTCCCTGCCTTCAAAATGCCCAAGATCTCAGAGCAAGGGAATCAAATCCTACAGTTCAGAGCTGCAGAACTGGGGTACAAATCTCCTTCTGGCCTTGTCAGTGATTAATTTGTGCCTGAAGGCAGGAGACCTGTTTCTGTCTAGTCTTCCTACTCAGGTCACAAGTGGCACTGCCAGCTCTTCTCTTCACCTAGATCTGGATCCAAACTCTCCATCCTACCTACCTTACTGCAGAGGGAATGGTTTCCAAGGACCAAATTAGAAATCCAAAGACAGTCATTTTGCCAAACTGATTTAATATGAACAGGTCAAGAAAGGGTTCCCCTGAAGACAAGAATTCCCCAGACAGACCCCAGTCCGTCACTACACCACCACTTTTTCTTTTGTATTTCAGGAAGAAGGCATGGCATTTTTGTTCCTGATTAATCAAAGGATATATAAATGGGAATACCCAGATCTGATGCTTTAAAAAGAATACCCAAAGCCAGCTGTGGACAGGATGGGGAAACAGCCCAGCAAAAACCAAGCAGGAGAACCTTGGAAAAAAAAGAATGACCAGCTGAGGAAGGGCAACTACCTGAGGATCATTCCACTGCAGTGAGTAGAGACAGGCAGCAGCACACACTTACATTCACCTACCTGATGTGAGCACAGCCCAGAAAACTGTTTAGCTCACTGTAGGACAAGTTTTGGATTGGTTATTGTAATTTAAAACTGTGTTCAGCCAAGACAAAGATGCTGAGAAAGAAACCCAAGCCTGAAAGGAGTAGGAAGCCTCTTTCCCACAAAGGCTGGAGAGAGTTTCCTTGGCAAAAAATTATACTTGGCATGATAAAGCTATGGAAAAGCAGAGCAGGAGAGAGGATTCTGCACCTACAGCATGGTATTATGATTCTTCTGCCCCCCAAATCCTGTGAGCCTGTTATCAGCACCAGGACAATATCCGCTATCACTTTTCTCACCTGTTACCAGAGACATCCACCCACCCCTCTGTGACCAAATAAATCCAGCTTAAACGCCTGGGTGGAACAGACACCCACACTTCTTGGAGTCAGTTACCTTTCCTTTCGATCTAGCAACTCCCGTTTTGATTCCATTTGCTCCCTTCACCCAACAAACTCCTTTTGTTACTATGTTAGAGGCCCTCAAACTTTTATAAACCTGTGGAGAGAATGATTTTCTACAGAACTTGGTTCAGAACACAACACTAAGAAGTCTGCTTGTGCATCTCTGGGCCAAGCTTCTACATCAAAAGCTTTTGTTGCAAGCATTTAGCAAGCTTTATAACCAAGAACTAGACCTGCAGATTTCTAATTTCATTTACCTACTTCCACATATAAAAAAATCTGAGCACAACAGGATGCAAAGTCAAAAAGGACTGGATTTAAATGGGAAAGTGTAAGCAGTGGTCAGCTAACCAGGGTTTCTCAGTGCTATATACTGCAACTGTCAAATTACACTCGTTGCTTAAGAACAACACGAGCAGCCCAAGTTGTAAAGCTCTCCCTCCTTGTTGACAATTGCTCACGTTCGCTTACTCAATGGCTCTAAGGAGCCACCAAAGTGGATGCAGACCAACATATGCAGAAATTGGGAAGACAGCTACTAATTCCTGCCCATCCCACCACACAAGCAGACGTAACCTAGGACGGGTGCATACCAGGGATCAAGCAGCAGCAAGTTAGCGAACTTCAGCCAGCTGCCTACGATGGTAATGCTCATGCTGGCTCGGGGAGAGGAGCACAATGCAACAGCACTAGAGGCAAATACAGATTACCAACCTGACCAGCAGCTGCCTGGCTTCCCCGAAAGACTCCTCCCCACCCCTCTGCAGAGGCCACCAGCCACACACCTGAATCACCCGCCTCTTCCACTCCCAAGCCACCCTCACGAATCCTCTACCTCCCACCTCCCCAAAACTTACAGACATCAAAGGCACCTGCCCTGAACACCTGAAGAGCAGGGGGGCCCGACGGTCAAGAAATGCAACTCTGTATCTTCCCCTTCCATGCACTCTCTATGGTTTTTTTTTCGCCCCATCCCTTTGAAAAAGGTGGCAGAGATAAATGGAGAACAAAGAAACAAGAAAAAGCCACAGCTTTGGCCCACACCCTGCCTATTACTTAAGGGGGAAGGAACTCTTCCGAAAGAGGAGGAAAAAAATGTGCTCAGACACAATGGCTCAAAAGGCCAGGCAGCAAACCGGGCCACTTTGTACTGCTAACAAGGGAAACCTAATTACAGGAAGAGGGCAAAGAGGGACAGATAAAAGGGATACAAAATTTCAACATCTGTTGCCATAAAGGGATAAGAAGTGGGGAAACGCAAAGTGTCAGTTTGGTGTCAGTGACAGCGTAAAGCCACTTTCAAAGGGCTCAGGAGAGGGAGAAAAACCGAACAAGAAATTAGAGGGTTCTTAAAAAAAAACCAAAACAAAAAAACCACCAACAAAAAAAACCCCCACTCTGCCAAAAATGCTCTCAAAAGGGGGGAGGAGAAGATGGACAAAGACTGGATATTTAAAAGGTTGAGGATCTGGGGTGGCTTGCAGGGCACAGCTAAGTTTGGCTCAGTTTTCACAACAGCTCTTGTGCCCCGTGTCTGTCACGTCATGTCACAAGAAAGGACGACACGGGACTCGAGCACTGTTTACAGCTCGAGGACTACATGCCAGGCAGATCACTGGGCCATTTCATACACTGGACTTGGCAGAATAGCTCCAAGAGTTGCTGCATCCTACCTTACAGAGAAGCATCCTTGAGGCAAGGGCAGTTGTCACCTAAAGGCATGCAGACCACCATGGCAGGCTGGGAAGCAACAGTTCTCCACAGGCAAATGACAAATGCTGGCTTTGGAGCTGTTCCCAGTGATGTGTCACCCTCAACTCCCAAGGAGTTTAAACTCCCAAAGGAGATAGGAGGTGGGAAGAGAAAGAAAGAGGAAGAGGGTCTGAAGGAAGTTTCCCCTTGTCTCTTGCTTGCCACTAACTGGCTGTTCTGCTGAGCCACATCCTGGCACTGGCAGATGACACAGGAAGGTCTAAGCAGAGGCAAAAGGGAGCAGAGGTACCTGACCTGCAAGAAGGGCAGCTGCCATCGTATCCCTCACTGGGTCAGAGGGGCAAGGGGACTTGCAAGGGGCCAAGGAGGCAGCAAGGCCTGATAACTGATACAAGGACACAGGTTAGTACCCCGTGGCCCATACTGCTAATCGTTCTCCTTTCCTGTGCAGGCCTCTAATCACCTAAGTAACTTCCCCACACCTAAAAGCAATCAGATGGCACAATGTAGCATCTGTGGGATGAGACACGTCCTACAGAGGTGCAGCTAGCTTCAAAAGCATTAAAAAAAAATCCTCCTTCATTACAAGAGAAAGGGCCAGGTGTAGCAGCAGCTGGAATTTCAGCCATCAGAGACAGTGTCTTGGCATTACGCGGTCATTCCCCTCCTTTAGACTCCCCTTGACAATTGCTTGTTGCTGCCTGTTGCTGCTTTGATCCAACGCCATCATCTCAGCAGAGTCAGAAATGAAAGACAGTTGTGGGGGTGGGATGCAGCAAGAGGCGTTTCCCTTCCCCACTAAAAATTTCCTTGCTGCCAAACCCAACCAAGCCCTTTTCAAAGCCCAGAACATATTTCCAGGTGAAGACATTATCCCCTTCCTCTTGGGGGGATGAGAATGGCTGCCCCAGGGTCAGGGAATAGCGAAGGTCATAAATACGAAAACATACCATGACCAACAGCTACAAGCACCAGCCAAGGACTTATCTGGCCTGGAACTAAGAAGATCAGTACACAAAAGGTTATTTAAGCTTTAAATCCTTTTGTAGCATGTTCCAGCTCTCAGCTGTTGAGGAGAAAGACCACCTACCCCAAGGGAAGAGAATGCCACAGAAACGGCTGCGGTGTAACTTACACACACCGCCACGCAGAAAAAAGAGTGAACTGAACTACCTGGTCTTGGAGATCACTAAATATTCATGTGGTGCTAAGGATCCTGTAGTTTTAAAGAGAACGTCTTAAGGATCGCTCTACCCTGCCTTATCTTTTTTTGACAGAGAAGTTACATGGATTCTGTCCTTAGTGTCCTTGCCATGTTCAACCCCTGCAGGTCACACTCTGTGGAATTGTGGCCACAAGGAAGGGGTAAGCAGCAAACTCGGGGGGCCTGATTTGTCTGCCAGATGTTATCAGGACACATTGGGCAGAGGAGGAGCTCTTCAGTCCTGGTAGCTCTAAGACTGAGTTTTCATGCTATGCTCCCACTTCTGGAGTTTGACCAGGGAGACAACATGCATAAGCCTCAAAGGAAGAAAAAAGTACCGCTGGAGCCTTTGAAAATGAATCCAAAGCTCTGCTGGGAAGAAGAAAAGTTTACAGAGAAGTCAAGTCCTGGAAGGAGAGCTCTGTACTCCCTGGTTATGAATGATCACATCAAGCTTCATGTGCTAGTTTTCTGGCCGTGTTCCCTACTCAGTCTCCTGCCCTGCACGTGCTGACGAGACTCTCAGCTCACACACAGGTCCCTGGAGAGGAAAAGACCCAGTGGCAGAGTGCATTCCAGCTGTGACAGGTGAAGAGGGAAGAATAAGTTTGACACTCCAGCCATTGCAACAGAGGCCCAATGGCCTAGGTTGCCTTGGTTTTTCTGTTTGCCTGTCACTCAGGCTTTGACGTTATTGAAAGATCAAACTCCGTTGTGCCTGTTCATTACCTTAATCCTATTTTCTACACAGCTTTATTATCTCTTCAGGCTTCCTTGGGAAAGGCTGTCAGAGAGGCTGGGGCAGGGGGGAGAGGGCTGCCTATCTCCTCACCTCTGTCAGATGCCTCTATTCAAGACCAGCTGCAAGACTTGATGGGCAGGGGTATCACAGCACAGCCCGTGTCCTTCCGGGGTACTCCAAAGGCACCTTTGGACGGGGTCACCTGGAAACAAGCACTATAGCCGAATGCATCGGTGCTGTCTTTCCTCTTCTAGTTTGTCCTCTGTGGGATGCATCCTTTGCAAAGTCTTTATTTTTGTTACTTCAGAGAAAACCAAATTGGTTTGTATTTGTCTTCACTGCAGCTGACTCAGACAATCTGAAGTATAGATTAGAAGGCAATTGGCCTCAGACCAGCCCTGCATCCACACCAATCCTCCTCTACCTCCTTTCCCCAAATACAGCTCAGCTGACACCCCTCAGACCCCTTCTGCCATTGCCCCCCTCTCTCCCCTCCCAGAGCCCACCACCTCACCTTAATCCCGACGGCACTCCCTTGATAATCTGTGCTGTGCCACTCCTACCCAGAGCACACCAGTCCCGGAAAGCTGAGCTGCTGTTCAATAATCCTGCCAAATATTTGCTACCTGTCCATCACCACACAAAGACCCCCAGGCTGAGAGTTTCAAATTTGTCAGCAGTTGAGTCTCACGTCAGGATTTGAGCCCAACATTTCCACAGTTCCTAAGGTCAGCACCTTCACCGAATAGGAACTACTCAATGGCTCCAAATCAGAGGCCACAGCAATTAACCTCCTCAATGCTTATTAAGACAGAGCAAAGACAACATGCCTAAATCATTTCCGTAGATAACCTGTTGCCACCCCTTGCTTTCCTGAGCTAGCAGAAACACCATCCAGGATGACTGTAGAGCCTGTGTTTGCCTCTGGCTCCTGAGCACCACAAAAAAGTGGGTGGATGGGAGGATGCAGATCACCTTCCTCACCCCTCCAGCTCAGGCTGAAGCATCAACTGAGGCAGATGAAAAGGAAGATGTGATGGGCATATTCTGACCATACACAGGAAATGGGAAGAAACCAGGATGGCTGTGCCATCAGCTAGAAGAACTGCAAAGAAAGGCTGAGCTGCTCCCTACTGAACCAGAACCACCCCCCACATACACCTTTCCACACATTTGTTCCACCCCACATCCCATGTTAACACATCCCTTGCCTACATGGACTAAAGGAATGATTTTACGGCATCTCCAATGTTGCATTTCTCACTGTTATTCACTTCTCCCATCAAGACCCTCCCTGTAACCTGGTAGCTCACTCACCTCTCAAGGTCCCAGATTCTCAGAGGTGAGGTGTGTCCACAGCAGGCTGTCCCCGTCACAAATGATCTGTTTTTAAAAAAGAAGAAGAAAACAAAAGAAAACACTTACTCAGCCTCATGTTCTGAAGAAACAGTGCATGAGCAAGACTGAGCAAACACCACAAGACAGACTGTGGATTTTGGTTCAAGACTATTTCAGCATGTTCCATGCATTTCACAAGAGGCAGGCAGCAGCAAAGGGAGAGGTCCTCCAGAGCCTGCAGCAGCTGAGCTTCCCAGATGCAGCAGGTCACAACTGTAGAGAATTGGCAGGACATAAAGATGTATTTTCATATGCAAAGAGAAAACCTAAAACAGGAGCAGCTGTAAATTGAAATGTCATTTTCAAAACAGTTAGCACAGCACTCGGCACCTTTCATATACAAGTCAGCGTTGTAAGCTGCAGAAAGACCCCATGGAAAATTCCCTGTTACTTCCTACTGCATGTCTTGCTTCTGTTTGCTGGCATGTCCAGCGCACAATCATGAATTAGCTGCAGCATCACAGGCCTATCGATTCACAGAACAGAGTTCTCCGGTCCAGCCTGCTCAAAGCAGAGCCAAATTTCAAAGCTGGATGAGGTTGCCCTCCCCAGCGCTCGAGCACTCTCTGTCACAGGCAGCACAGCTCTCCTGCAGCAACATTTGGCTCAGTTCATACTCTCCGGCAGGGTCCATTCCAAAGTCCTCTTTGGCGATGCTATGTCCCTGCTGCACACGCTGGCTCCAGAGGTCACCTGACAGCCACTGGCCTCAAATTAGTGGATAAGACAGGAACGAATCCTTAAAATCAAGCAGCAGGAACACCGGTGCTGTGGATCTCCACACTACACTGCTTGTTTGGTGCCAACTTCCTATCCTCAGTCCAAATAAGAGAAAGCAGCTCATACGAAGATTTTTAAGTGAGCTATAAATGACCTCTCACAAAGCCACATTTATTGCAGCTACTGAAAATAAAAAGCCCAAACTATGTTTAAGTCATTGCAACAAGGATAGCACAAATGCAGGAAACGGAGCCTACTTTAAATACAAGCCAGCTCTAAACATCTTTTGCAGCATGACATGGGGCTGGCAGCTGAAAGAGGAAAGTAAAATAAGGAAACAATGTCACGTCTGTAAAAATAGCAGTTTTTAAACATTCCTTTGATCCTCTACAACATTCTTCCTTTGGAAGTCAGAAGGTGTCTCCAAGCCTCTGCTCTACCAGGAAGGGATTCTTGCAGCATCCTTGAGTTCCAAGAGAAGCACTGCTGCTGGTGTTACAAGGCGCTCAGCACCAAACCAGTAAACACGCACCCAGCTCAAAGCTAGAGAGGAGCCATGTGGAAGCAGGGCCAGAAGTCAGGACTCCCTCCACTCCCAGCTCTGTGGCTTAGCTAAGCAATTGGTTTCTCCAAATCACAAGGCCAAAGCAGCACTGCCAATACACTCTGCAGTAACATCAAGCCATCCCAAAGAGTTACAGGAATCAAGTAAGAGCTACAGCTACCAAGGCGCTCCTTCTTTGCTGGCTTTATCCCTCTTTCCCAAACTCACATACTTGGAGGTGTCCACAAGTCTTGTGAGTCCTGGCTGCCCGTTAGGGCTAGACAAGGCCCGCAGCACCAGGGTTATTTCAAAGTCTCTCCAACCAGGCTCTCGCACATGCAAAATCCCTGGTTCGTTGGCAGTGCAGATGCAGTCGGGCCCGATGCACCTGCAGCACAGGGCTCTCTGTGCAGAAGCTGCAGGGTGCACACATTGTTCTTCCCATGGAATTCCCTGACCAAAGTCTGAGAGCCTAAGGAAAAACCAATTCCTGTTGCTGTGCAGCAGCTACGAGGACCAATTAAGGAAGCATGCAACACTTGATATTTGGAAACAGGGTTTCTGCTGAATACCTGCCTTCCCTCCACCATAGTGCAGGCCAAGAGGGAACATTTCCCTTTTCCAGTGTCTCCCATATCTCAGAAGAAAACAAGTGAGAGACACCCACTCCGACAGCTCACCAGTCAAACCCCATGTCTGGAAAGCAGCGCTTTGGTCAGGGAGTCCCCCAGCTACAAAGCTAGGTGTTGGGTTCTGTCCCTCCCTCCCTCCCCAAACATAATCCATTAATAACTACTAAAGCCAATTACCGTGGTTAGAAACATAATAGCAGTCAGGGAGTCAGTCAAGCAGGCAATTGGGTGCTTAAGATTTTTCTTTTGGGGGACAAACTGACTCTGTCCCGGCAGAGAACGCCCTCACGTGGGAGACAGGCCCCTTTGTGCCAAAGGTATGTGCAAGGCTTTGATGGTTGCCACAGGTCTAAATTAGCATGGAGGCACACCAACAGGGAGAAAAAGGTG
The DNA here is from genome assembly GCF_000690775.1 of Eurypyga helias. NCBI lineage: Eukaryota > Metazoa > Chordata > Aves > Eurypygiformes > Eurypygidae > Eurypyga > Eurypyga helias. Next base: position 26,755 of record NW_010233576.1, read on the forward strand.
GGAGGAACAGTGAGGTCTAATCCCCACTCATGCTGTCAATTCTGGACTTTGGCTTTCCCTCCTCAGCCCTTAGCCCCCACCCTTCCAAAAAAAGAGAAAAAAATAGCATTAGATGAAGAGATTTCTCTCCAGCATCACATACAGACCTCAGGGCCACAAATAAGTCCTTCTGGGTAAAGCTGACTCCATTCAGTCAACAGGAATTCTGTCTCATACCTCAGCAGGATCAGGTTTGCAGGCCTTATCTTTAACAGGCTAGAGCCCATTAGCAAGCCAAGATAAGAGTTCTCCCCAAAGAGCGGGGCACCTTCACTGCCAGGATTAGAAACCAGCATTCACAAGACATGCACAAGAAGTGGTGCCAATGAGAAAATTGTCAAAGCCTGGGAGCAAACTAACCTGGAAGTCTGGATCCCCTGAGGATGACACAGGGCCCCTCAACTTGAGTCTGGTCTGCAGGCACGCATACACCTTCAACCCCCAGGTCTCTCATCACTGGGAACCTTGCAGAGGTGACTGTTTCACTCCAAGCAAAAGGGCAACACAAGGCAGCTTTGGAAGGTCTAAAACAACATGCAAATTGGAGCTAAGCACATAAAGCTTGGGGCCAAAACTTGTGAAACACCGTTTCACACCTGGTAGAGGCAGAACTGAGGTCTCTACCAGGCTTGCTTCTTTCAGTTTACCTTCAACGAGGTTTTTTGTCTTAGGAAGCACAGAGCTCACACCAAAATCCTCTGACCTAGAGAAGTGCAACCTCTTCTCAATTGTTCTTGCCAGCTGCCCGTGAGAAACAACTCAAGATGGATTATCTGCAATGCTTTCAGGAGTCAGAGAGACTGAGGAGAGACTAAATTGGGAAGAGGAGAGCACAAGATACCCTATATATATTACTGCAGGGATGACCCATCCCTCTGAAGCATATATGATACTACTGATGTACAAAGACAGTGACCAGATACTACATAAAAACTGCTATGTCCAAGCTTCAGGTGGCCTTGGAGATGCAAAGTCCCTTCCCCATTAAGCTTTTCTCTGCCCTGTGAAAGCTGCTGGGTACCATAACTACAAGCTCCCTCCCAAAAGGCTCCTCCGATGGGAAAACGAGCAATACTGCAGGGCTTCCATAACAGGGCACGTTGCCTTCACAGGGATCTCCCAGGAGGTAAACCCAAGCAAGCCAACACAGTGTTTCCACCTCTGCGGAACCAGGAAGGCACGGCTTCTGCAGAGCATCGAGACACACACACTTCGTACACAGCACGTTTGCTGTCCAAAGCAAGGCGTTTTCCAGCTCACTGATACCTTAATGTTCTCTTTCCCATTTGAAACTCCCTACTGAGAAGGAGAATAAATAAAATAAATAAATAAATAAATAAATAGAAACCTGCTTCTCCTGAAGCCAGATCAGCGCTATGCTACAGAAGAGACATTTCATTAGAGATCGCCCCCTCCCCAGTAAAAGCTGGGCCAGGGGAGGAGAGCACACACACATCCCGGCAGTGCTGTTGGAAGAAACACAAGAATTTCTCTCCATTGGCCTGACTTGTGGCCATGAAGATCCCATGGCATTTCTGGCAGCAGCAGTAGTGCTCTGGCTACAGTCCAGCAGCAGTGATCCCATGCCTGCTCCCACAGTGCCAACTACACAGTTTCCCCCCACCTGTAGCATCCCTCTTTACCCCGTCCTGGACAGAACACTGCCAGATGAGGATGAACCAGAGGG
>NW_010233576.1:28506-40160 GCF_000690775.1 Eurypyga helias
GAAAGATGCTGTTTGTCAAGAGGTTTGGAAGCAGCCTGGGCTCCAAAGATACAAATCCCATTGTACAATACCAACCTTCCTCACTGCCAACTCAGCCTTCAGAGCAGGCACTGCCCGAGCTTTGCGACGCAAAGGGACTGAAGGAACATGGGTGAAAGAGACCCTTTCCAACACCTTCTCCTTAAACTTCCCCCATGCCCCAGGCTTGCGCCCTTCCCCTGTATTGTAAACAGATTGCTTCTCAAGTCCTGTTCTCCTCCTTGGGGATTTCAAATCCAGAATCTGCTTGACACGTGCAAGAGCCTGTTTCTTCCTCCTCGCATGCTCCCCCGCCCCCTGGAATGGGACATCGTTGTTCCATTTTGGAAACTATTATATAGGGAGACTCATCGGACCGGGAAACAAAGAAGTTATTACTTGACAGAGCCCTGCAGCTGGGAATGTGGAAGGCGGGGGGAAAGGAGGGGGAGCACAGGACGGGGAAGGGGGGCCAGTAGCAGCGTTATGGAAGCGATCAACAGAAAGGACAGCTGAAAGATGGGAAACATCTTTTTAAGAAAATCTCAAGTGGGATGAGAAAAGACGAAGAGAAAGCAAGGCCAAAACGGAGAGCGGGGAAGAGAGAAAGGAGTGGGTGCCGACGGTGCTGCGGGTTAAACACACGGGTCCGTGGGTTTGTGTAGCCTTTGATTCAGCACTGACACGCTTTGGCAAGGCAGGCCACCGGAGCTGTCAAATCCTTCACCAACGTGCCCATCAATTGTATTCAGCTCTCCCCGACCCACACTGGCATTTTAATTACTGTTGGGTAAACTAATTTGTACAAATGAAGGCAACTCTGCCTAATAGAATATGCAAGCTCTCTGACCTCTGACAGACGATGACACAAGATACAAAGGAGGCAGAGGAAGGCTTTTTATCAGAGCCTTATTACTCTCTATTACTCCAATTAGTTAAGCTCCAGTGCTCCTAATTGGGGGAAAAAATTGCAATTAAATCAATTTTTGATGGGCTGAAAGTGGGTTACCGAACCGCCCTGCCTGTGAAACACTGATATTATAGCAGCAAAGGTCAAAGTCTTTGTCGGCACCTGTGGGGCCCCCACCTCCCCTCTCTAAGCCCTTCTATGTGTCCCCCCCCCAACACACACACGCAGCTCGCTAAGGCGCATCATTAGAACATGTCATGTCTTATCGCGGCTGCCACCATCCTGCCAACCTCATCAGTTGACATCATTACGGAAGGTAACTCCTCCGGCATGAATACAGTGCTAAGGTCACACAAACTTGAGGAGCCCCTGCTGAAGAGCCCAGGAGGCTAGGCAGCAGATGCCACAGTAACAACATCGTGAAGGGGAGAGGAGGGGGTTGGAAACTCAGTGCAGGGAGTTTCGGCACCTCCGGCATGAGGCTTCTGCGACAGACCAGTTAGGCACAAAGAGAGGGAGACTGAGATAGCATGGGAACCAGGCACTCCTTCCCCAAGGGCGTTTAATTTGCAGGAAGAAAACAAAAAAGTGCAGCATCAATTTAGCGTTTTCTTCTCCATGAGACAGCGAGACCCTAAGCATGCAGGAAGTTCCACCTGCTTTTGATGCAGGCAGTGCTGGAGTGGTTGAGCATGCAGGGCTGGTGTCGCCCCTTCGCTGCCCCACACGGATCCATTTAGCCCTGCTTGGCGCATCTTGCAGGATGACCAGAGAACTGAACCACCTTCAGCATCTCACAAGTCAGTCAGGACAGCTGGGTTACGTGCTGACAACTCAGTAACCACAAACTGAACAAAAATCAGCAGGTAAGGCAGTTGCATCAAAAGTCCAGCTACTGTCAACAGGCCAAAATCACAACTTTCCAGAACAAGCAAAGTGGGGAGCAGAAGGGTATTTAGAAGAGGGTAAGATTGGAAAAGCTGAAGAAGCCAATGTCAATGTAACTATCCAAAACCTGAAATGACAATTGCAGGTTTCATCCCATTTCCTACAGCTTTGCAATACCCCTCAGGAACTATGGAAAGACTTAGTCTGGAGCAAAAAGCCCCAGTCCTCAAGACCTCCCCTCCTTCCAGTCCGGTGTACCACATTCCTCCTGCATTCTCGCCACGCAATGCTTCAGCTTCAGACCTTCAGTGCAGAGAAAGGAAGGCAAGGTCCATCAAACAGACTTAAACATTTTCTATCTGTGTTGCTGGCTGTTGTTCTAGGCCCAAGAGTATCCACAGTGCACTGCGTTAAAGCCTGGTTTCAGGAGTCTGCTGGCAGTCTCGTCAGGTCCCTGCCCTACTCCAGACTCGACACAAATAAGAGCTTCTGGAGTGATCTGGGGCCAACATTACACTCAGGCCCAACCACCTGCATGCGTGTAAAATAGCCTTGTATTTGGACTCAGCAGCAGGACTGAGCTCACCTGTGCAAGCAGAGACCCACCGCAGCATAGCCTCATCTTTGTTCAGCAGTGGGTAACATCGCCAGAGAGAACCAGCAGCTGGAGGCAATGACCAGGCTTGTTCTACAGACTGGAAAGTGCTGGCACGTTTGCTGCTGCCTCCTCGAGCCTCGTGTGCATGCCACAGCATCCCTCAAGGCATCACTCAGCTCAGGGTTGAACTGTGCTCCTGATCTGCATCATAGACTGCACACAGAGAAGCTACACAAGAGCTCTGCCACTCCCCACCAGGGACTCGGCACAGGGAGAGGACAAAATGCATAAGTAGGACCGCACGAACGTCGCAACATTTACAGCCACTGCTGCTCCGGGAGGCAACGCCGTGCTCTGGCAAGGAGCACCAGTGACACTGGCACAGACAGACAGACTAATAGCTCATTCGCACGCTGCCTCGAGCCCCAGGTGGACCCCAGAAAGAAGGCATTTGCATTTTGTACTGAAGGGCACTGTAAAGATGGTGGGTTGAAACAGCAAAGTCTCGCATCTGAGGCAGAACTCCAGCACTTTTGATAGAAAAAATGCTCATATCATCTTCTCCCACATTATTTACTGCATGCCTCAGGGTAGAGGGAATGTCAATTTGACCTCTCCAACCCTCTGCCTTGGCCTCCAACTTCAACGTCTTCCTCCAGACTTCAGAGACCCACAGGTTGGAGAAGAGAATATGCTTTTAATATCCCCAAAGGCCCAGTTCCCAGCATGGAACTGCAGTTTCAACCCGTATTGTCTGCCCGAGTCATCCCAGAGCCTTGCTCACTATCCCTCCACTAGCCTTGCAGCAGGTAGGTTTTGTGAAACAGGCAGCCCGATATAGAACATAATCCCTATTTCTGGGGAAAACTGAGCTCAACAATAAGACAGAGATTCCAGACAGGAAAGACACATGCACACAGACCTCTTCCACATTGCAGCACTGAACAGAAAAACATCCTGTATTAGAAACTTGTGAGTCCACCCACAGAACAGTCCTCATGTTCCTAGGGCTGTTTGTACCTAAGTTTCCCCCTTCCTTTCCCCAGTACTCCATGACACATGCTTTTAGGGAGAAGCAAGTGTCCAGGACAGGCCCACACTCAGATTAGCGCTGTAGAAGTTGACAGAGGGTCCTGCATGTTCCTGTACAAGAGGAATATTCAAACTGTGATTTTTCAGAATCTCAAACAGAATTGCTTTTGTAGCTGCACAAGTATTTCTACTGGGTTGATATCAGCCCTACTCCTTTATTAAAGGGAAAGGCTTGATAACACATGTTCAATGGAATAAAATACTTAACTTGCATGGTATGTCCAACATTCTTCATCATCCTTCCTCACTCCCCAGCCTCTGGGCTCGCCAGGTATGGAGCAGTTGTTTGGGACAGAGGTGTCTGTAACGAGAACTCCTGCATCCCTATCTCTCTCCAGACCCCAACTGGTGCTCAAGTCATAATTGTTATTACAGGAAAAAGAGATTCCTTAACCATAGAAGAAATGTAATCCAGTGTGTAACTTGGGCACTGGCCTGCACAATGCGTACCGAACGTCAAGGGGGACTGAAAGCCCATGCCAAAACCTTTTTGCCTCTGCATGCTTACCAGGCCTTCCTGTGACCAAAGCTCTCTTTGCAGGCATCCACTGGGGTTGCCTCTTGGAACCAGAATCAGAAAGAAACATGACTCTGCTGAGAAACCACGTCTGAGTCTAAAAGCTGGGCTGTGCAACAGATACAGTTCTCTATTCCTACCACAGAAAGCTTTCTGGGGAGAAAAGGAAGGGGAAAAAAAAAAAAAAGTCTAGGGACTTCCAGGTCAGCCCAAGACTAGGTGGTTAAACACCACTACAGTAGGGTTATTTCAGTTTCAGCTTATTGGTAACCAGAACAAAACCTCAGGACATTTTTAATTCTCAGAAGCTATAACATTAAAAAGGACAAAGAAAGTCACTGCTAAGGTTACATTTGTGTTTTGAGGAGTTTAGGGTTGGTTTTTATTATTGTTTCTTCTTCTTTTGTAAGTGCAGGTGAAATAACCACTGCTGGTATCTGGGCTTCTTTAATTACGCTCTGCATTCTCCCTTCCAATGTCACTAGGGCAATCTCAGTCACTGGCAGCAACGTCATCCTCTGCTCCACTCCTGCTCTACTCCCCAGAGCAGCCACTCAACTAGACTGGCGAGACTCCTGCTAGGTACCCACAGACAGCACGCTCTACCCCCACTGCTGCACATGCCACCCGCAACACAGCGCAAGGGAATTGCATGGTGACTCCATAAAACCTCCACCTTGAGCAAATCCACTGGCTTTTTTGGAACCAAACGGAAGGAATAAACAGGTGAAGCTGCTGGCTGAGAAGCAGGAAAACACGGTCCCTGTGTGAGGTATCCCAGGAGCAGAAGGTGTCCAGTGTAAGGCCAGGCACCTACAGACCATCGCACATCTTGGGCTGACCTCCTGGCACTCGGTTCTCACCCAGCACCTATCCCCTCCCTTCTGGGCTCAACACCTCGCCTTCACTCTCACCCCCGTGGGGAAGACCCGTGAGCCTGACCCTCACCCACTGCCCCAGCAGCCCCCTCGAGCTCAGCGCTCTGGGCCCACACACAGCTTTACAAGCAGCCCTGAACTCCAGCCCTCGCTTTCTCAAAGCCTGCCCAGGTGTAAGGCTCCAGCGATTCCTTTTTCTTTGCCATTTTCCCTCTCTCCTCCCTCTCCCCCTAGCCCCACCACCACTTTCGGGCCACACAGTGAGCCGGGAGGTTGGAGTACATGAGGACCACTGCAGCAGTCATGCTGTTTCAGGCCCCCCCCCTCACCATCCCAAGACAATTTCTAAGAACCATTTCTTACCCTCCCCTCCGTGAAATGATTTCTGTTAATTGCCTGGTGGGAATCACTTATAGGTGGGGGAGATTCTCTCCCCACACACACCCTGGCCCCTAATTGGCTTATTGAAGTTTTAACGGGGCTTTCACCTGGAGAAGCTGGTAATTATTCCCTTCATTCCCCTCTTGCTTGTACCTGTAGCTTCACACTTGGGGCCTGCCTGGCTCCACGGGGGGGGACTTTGTTCCCTCTAACTACAGGCCCCACACAAATGGGCCCAGCAGCAGGAGAACGCAGCAAAGTGGTAATTTTCAGCCTGGCGTAATTAGGCAAGGTTCTTTCAGCCCAAACTGCTGAATGGGGAGGGGGCTGCTGGGGAGGGTGCGCCATGTGGGAACGGCGGGACGGGGGATGCTCTCAACAGGCGGACAAAGACCTCTTGGGGGCTCTGATCTGGGACAAGCAGGAGGAGGGGGTTGGAGCGGGATGGTCTGCCTGGCAAAGCCGGGACATGGGCAGCGGTGGGACACACACCGAGGAGGTTAGCTCACAACAAGCATCTTTCTCCCACCCAGTGGAACAGGGTAGTGCAGGATGCCAAAAAACAGGGTAAAGGAGACAAAAAGAGATCTGGTGATGCACAGTAGGAGCATGTGAAGAGGTCAGATGCATGACAGATTCTTGAAGGCCTGGTGCAGCCTACGCTCCCAGGGCAGGATTTCTAGTCTAGTACCTTTGCACTGAGATTAAGAAAGGCAGCAGACTTGGGGAAACTGAACAGTGCAGCTCCCAGACAAGATAGCAGCAATTGTGCCAGAGGCAGAGTAAGAACTCTTATTGCTGAGGAAAAACATCAGGGAAGAATCACTCACCTCCTCCAGCATCTGCCCCAAAAGTCAGGCAACCAGCAGAACTAGAAGGAGAGCAATGAAGGCTCCAGGCAAAGCAAACCTGCTTTTCATAGCAGGACCTCATTTTATTCCACCTCTCTTTCTGTTACAAGCCTTTGGTTCTGTAAAGCCTACTGGGAAACCTAATGCATGTGGGTTGACCAAACCACTTGGCTCCCAGTGTAATGCTCCTGTGTTGCACCAGACATCACTTGTCCCAGAAGCTCGCATCCTCTGGCACAGTGCCTCTGTCTGATTCTCAGGACTTGTCAGCATCTACATTTTCTTTGAATTACCACCACTGCCTTCAGGATAGAAATCCTTGTCCCAGCTGGTCAGCTCCAGGACAGTAGACAAGTTAAACCTGCTCAGCTGACTCGATGACCACAGCTCAGTCCAACAGGGTCTTTTTGGGTTTTTTTAAGTTACTGTATTTTGAAAAAAACTCATCTTGTGTCCCCTATGATTGCAACATCCTAGTGGAAAGCAAGAACTATCACAAACTGAAAGCTCAGTCCTCATTCTGCAATGAAAAGCAAGTGGTAAGCAGACAAATTAAAAGATGCCCACTACTTCCATCAGAGCACCCCAGAGTGCTGAGCGAGCCCGAGGAGATGACGCAGTCACAACAATCCTGACAACAGGTAAAGGAGATCCCCAGAGACTCAATACGTAACAGAGACAGGCAGCAGAATCCCCAGGGCAGAGACTTCTAATTTCAAAGCTGCCTAAAATACACGACTGTGACCCAATGCTGCAGCAGGCTGCAAACTGAAGAAGGTTGCCTGATTCTACCCCACAATACTCTGGTTTCTCTTCAGGTCATGGACATCTTCCACATTTTACCAAAGATTCCCACAGAAAGGTGTGTTCTTCAATTTCAACCCAATTTTTTTGCAGCCCCACCCAAGCTGCTGTAAGTACTTGCTGCAGAGATGAGTTCAGCTAGATACTGTGTGCCTTCGGCTCATCGATGTTCCAGACTTTTTCCTTAAGGCAACCTCTGACACCTCTGAACAGAGTGTGTGTGCCATGAAATCAATACCAGCATGACTCAAGTTGACCAGGTAGTTTCAAGGCTACGCAGAGAAATACAGGGAACATTCCCAGCACCAGTGGGAAATGATGCCTATGTGCATAGCTTATCACAAACCTTACAGTATCCAGGATTTTTTCTCCTTACACCCTACAACAAGGTGACATGTAGAATTGATTTAAGTAAACATTCCAGCTGTCATTGCTTTGGACAAAAGTCTAAATACATGCCCCTGTGTAGAAAATGCTTAAAGAATCATTATGCAAAAGAAAAATCTCTGCTATTTTAAAAATACCTCCTTTCTATTTTTTAAGCTTCAGGACTGCCAATCCCAATATATTTTCAGATGTGACTGGCAGAGTTTTCAGTTATTCTTTTAAAAATGCATACATATAATGACAGCTTATCTAAACTTTTCCATTATAACATAGGACAGAAAATTACTTTTCAATAAGCTAGCAATCCGTGCATGCCAGTGAGGTCAGGGGGAGGGGAGAATCCTATCAGGTTTGCCAGAACAACTAAAACCCAGGAATGTTTCAGTTTAAAAGTAGGGGTGGGAAGGAATCTGTTTTCTGGGTGCCACGAGCCATGAATTATTTCTGTCTTATTCCTTCTGCTGTACACACACACATAAACACTAAATTCAAACTTCCCAAATTAGGAAAATTTTGGAAAAAAAGTGATCAGGGTGATAAGGAAGAAAAGGACTTTTCAAAAAATATATACTTTCAACATCTTCCCACAAAGGGCAGGAATTCCTTCTCCACATCATGCAGAGGCAGGAGCTGTACTTGTTCGCGCTCATAGGAGAAAGAAGCCTAATCGCTTGAAAACAGGGGGCTTGATCTTCCTCCTCTGCTCTATGATATTCCAACAATTTCCAAATGAAGTCTAAATGAGTTGTTCATCAGGGGAACGGGAAATAATGCTCAGAGGGGTTTAAGAAGCTGAAGACCAGGGAAGGCGAAAGGGGAGAAGTGTGTACCTGTAGCACATGCTGCACGCGGAGAGGTCCAGGCGACTTGAGGCATGGACACACAGGTGCTGTGTGCAGGAGGCGAGCAAACCCTCATCTGGGTTCAGCTCAGCCATAAAATAATTCCTAGAGCTCTCCTGCTCTGATCATTCCAGCCCTGACACGGACTCGTTTGCAACGTCAGTTCACTTGCCCTCAGAGCTCTGGGAAGTGTCCCCCTTTCCCAGCTCTCCACTCCATGCGGTGTGATTTGCTTCAGGATTTTCACACCAAGCATTTGGAGTATGTCAACTGCTTGTCCCTAAGTGACCAAGGCCCTGAATGATGCCCCTGCCCTCCATGTGCAGGCTCAGGGCATGCTCGCTTGCAAGCAAGTACCAGGGTGAAAATTAAACCTGCCTGTCAGGCCAGGAAGGACAGCCCCAGCCCTGTATGACGCCGAGAAGGGCACACAAGATTTCATTAAACAGCCAACAGATGTCTAAGGCGTAAGGGTGGCTCGTGGCCACCTCACACACAGATCCTGAACTACCCAGAAACCCACTGGAAAAGTTTTGCAGGAGCCAGAGCTCAAACCATCCCGACGCCAATACACAATAAAACAGAGGTTCACAGCAGAAGGTGTTAACTTCAGTACCTGTATCAGGGTGGGCTGCAGGGCAGGCCAAGAGCTATTGAATGCCAGTCATAACTGAGATTAGCCAGAGGAAGACAGAAAGGGATCAGGCAAAATTGATGCCATAGGGAAAGGACAAGACAAGAAGACAAGGAATACTAAATTAGGATGCTTGATGTCAGTATATTAGAAAAAAACATGACAGAAAATGGAGTAGGAGGGATTTCACTGGAAAGGACTGGGAAAAAGCCCCTTCAGGCACACATCTCCCAAGCCTGCAACGGAATAGAGGATTCCCTAAAACACATCATCCTTTGACTTCAAGAAATTTCTCCTAAAGGGATATGAAGGCACTGCCACCTGCCCCTGAGTAGGCTGCCGTCTAAGTGAAGCAGGACAACCTGCTGGCAGCGAGTCCTCCAACACTTCAAGGATCAGAAGTCTGGAAGCTTTAGATGCACAGGCAGCTCAGTGGGCAGGAGTGTGAAACCACACTTTCCTCCTTTCCTTTTGATGACCTGCCCCATTCCCATGCGCTCTGAGAGTTTAGGAAGTCTCATCCAAAGATACTGCTATTAAAAGAGGTGGTTTTACTTGGCAAGTCAAACACCCACGTGAAGAAATGCCTGAACCAAGCTCGCTCACACGTCCTCTACTAAACTGGCAGTACTTGATTCATAGAATCACAGAATGGTTTGGGTTGGAAGGGACCTTAAAGACCATCCAGTTCCAACCCCCTGCCATGGGCAGGGACACCTTCCACTAGACCAGGTTGCTCCAAGCCTCATCCAGCCTGGCCTTGAAGACAGCCAGGGATGGGGCATCCACAGCTTCTGCAGCATGTTAGGAGTCTCCCAGTCAAAGCTGTCCCTGATCTTTAACACGTGGATACACAAATACATGGCCATCAACTCAGGTTCAGCTGCATCTCCATAGACTCCACTCAGGGGCTGCCCTGGGAGGAAGCGATGAGGTTACCACCGCTCAGGGACACCTACATGTGAACTCCACCCCAAATCACAACCGGCCAGCAAGTACTCGCAACAGCCGTGGTTTGCTACTGCTTTGCACATAGCCATCGACGCTAGAGCTAGGGTGGCTTGGGGAAAACACGGAAATCAAACAGAGCGGAGGGTATCAAGAGGTAGGAATTATTCACTGTATGCCCCCCATAAGACTATTAGGAAAAAAAATTCAACAGCAGGAAAAAGGTTTCAAAATAGAACAAAGTGTTTCTTCTTCAGGACACAACGCTGAGCTGGAAAGGGGCCTATGAAGACCGAGGCATTAACAGGTTCAGAAGGAAAAGCCGATCTGCTCACAGAGCTAGCCTCTGCAAATGGGAAAGAAACACTGGTCTAGATGCAAACTCTAGCCAGGGAAACCCTAACCTCTTCATCACTGGAAATTGGGAAGAAACAGGCAGGAAAGGATCTTTTTGCACTTAGCTTGTTTCTTACTCTTCTTCCCAGACATCTACTGACCACTGCTGGACACCAAATGCTGGGGTAGATGGATGTTGGACTGACCCCCCCATGGCCAAAAGAACATGAGAAGTGCCCACCTTGGTCAAGCCATGGCCGGTCTAGCTCACCGTTTTGTCTCCAGCAGTGGTACTAGCAGATGATATTTAGGAAAAACACGTAAGCTTGGAAACTTTCTGTGGTCATTCTCTTTGTACTGCCCCAGAACCCACAACTGCCACATTAAGGATTTTAGAAAGCATATCCCCACCTAGACCTTCATTACAGACCTGCTATCCATGAATTTGCCAGACTCCCTTCAAAACTGCTGGTATCATCCACCTCCATAACCTTCTGGAGCAGGAAATTCACTACACACCATCTGAAGAAATACTATCTTTTGTCCATTTAAAAGCAATCTCCTAGTAATGTCCAATGTGTCTAGTTCGACTACTCTGGGATTTGGTGGAAAATGCTTCCACACTCAAGCTCGCCCACCACCGTCTTACTCTCCGTATTTCTTTTCAGGCTGGTTTTACCAGAACTGCCTAATGGAAGTGACCAAGTATCAGCACATCAAGAACTTCTTCAGTGTGTTTGACTTGGGACCAAATACAGGGAAAGACCACCAAACCAAGGTACAAACTAGGAATGTAGCCATTTCTTTGGCACAGAAGAACCTTCCTCTGCTGTATCTCCTTTTCAGATCCTTTGGGTTCATTGTCCCTTCTGAGGCAGGTTAGTGTTAATTGGTTGCTCCAAGCTTTGAGGCTTCAGCTAGTCTCAGTTACTCCTAGACTGGCAGGGACCCATACCACTGGCTTCACTGTGAGAGCCAGAGAGCCAAGATGGGTCTGAGGACTATCAGGGTCTCACAAACCATAGTTTGGGAGGCAGAGGACAGAGCCCTTGCACAGTGGGTACAGGACTGTTTACCTGCACTCAGCAACACCAAAGTACTTGGTATTTTCCATCACATACCAGGAGCATGAAGTCCTTGCTCCTGCTACCTACTTATCTGAAGCAGTCTGCACACAGTCCACGTTCCCAGATTGCTCTGAGACTATCAAAGTACAGATGCTAGAGAAACATTATTGCTTTTCTAATTTCTGGAGCATGCTCCCTTACTTCTCCACTGTCAAAGAGGAGAAAATGCAGTAGGAGTATATGGAAAACATGCTCGAGGCCACACATGATAATGAATACTCTGTGCAAGACAGAAAATAAGAAGCAAGAGAAAACCTGTTCCATCAGACAGTCCAGCTCCATCCTCATTCCTCATTAAATCAGCCTGGAGAGGCGAAGCAGGTCGCTGAACATACCGCAGGTGCAAAGCTCAGGACAGCTGCACCAGGAGGCAGAGACCAAACACAGCAATAGCAGCCGCTACTGCTTGGCCCAGTTCAGTGTGTAATTGCTTCCTCTGATCA
>NW_010233576.1:40200-45126 GCF_000690775.1 Eurypyga helias
GGTGGAGGAAGAAGAGGTACACACACAGATGACTGCCAGACTTCTTTTCCCCTGAAAAAAATCAAGCTGTTTGGTTCCAGTTTGCAAGCCTCTATCCAGCCCCTGCACTAATAAATCTCTGGGACTATCAATCACCTTTGTACAGGTCTCTCTTCTCAAAGGAAATGGGCTCACTCTCTTCATTAGCTGCCCGTGCCTACCAACCATATCAGGGCCTCATTTCAAGTCCCCTTTGATGGACGGCTAGACTCAGAGGGACACGTACCTCAGTCTCAGCAGAGAGAGAACAAGGATTTACTACATAGACATGGCAGTGCACATTAAAAGCTGGCTTTAATGCCTGGCCCCAAATTAGCCCTGCCTCTGTGAAGTGTCAGGATGCTTACAAAGCAGTACAAGCACATCCCACGCACAGCCATGTGTGGAGATGGTGAATGGAGCATCGTGACCCCACAACACCTCTTTACAGCAGGAAAGTGGCTGCGGTGGTTGTGCTTTGTACAGGTGGGAGGAAAGGTAGAGAAGACCTGACAATTCCCAGATAATGAACCAGAGAACACACCCCAGGCAACACTACACAAGGAAAACAGACTTTCCAACCTACCTTCCAGTCTGGAGCAACCTCACACTGCCCTGAAAAGAAACCAGAGGCAACGGAGCCAAGCAGCGAGCCACAGCCACACGATTCTGTCCAAATGTTTCCAGTGTCCGATTCCACTCGCAGTACTGATGTGGGATGCCAGCTACCTAGGGAACCTTGAGTTTAGCTACAACGCAAGAGGCACTCTGGCGTGCTGCAGTTTAAAGCATATTAGCACACAAGCCAGATGCAGAACTGCAAGCATTGAGGAGAAAGTCCCATTCTTCAGTGGAAGCAGTTTCCCTCCAAGCCCATCTCCTCCTAGTCGTTTGCTCCTCTCCGAACTCCAGCCTCGCTGGTCCTGCTCCCATCTCCTCTCTCTCTCCCACTGTGTTTCCAAAGTAGTTTGCTTTACTAATATAAAGCCAGACTGATGCATTTGCTCATTTTTAAACAGTCTGCCAAGTGGGTCTTTTGCGAGAACTGAAGTGGCTGGAGAAGGCTGGGATGGGACGGGAGACATCATCATCCTGACGTGCGCCAGACCTAATGTGGGAGAAGCGCATCTCTGAGTCATGCTTTCAGGTTTAACGGTATTTTTCCAGTCCTGAAGATATTCTCGTCGGCAGTGGTATGGTCTGTGTCAAAACGCCAGAATTCAGCAGCAAGGGTTAAGTCAGAGAGTTACATTTATGAATTCTGTAAATTCATATCATCTGCACCTTCATCCTAGGCATGCGGATGACAGAGCCTGCCCAGGATGAAGGCACCGCTGCTGTAAGTGTCCTCACACCTTGCTAGGAACCACCTTCTGTGTAGTCAGGACCCTTTCTTCAGAAGTTTCCTACAATCCGCATTCCTACACTTACATAGTCCCTCTCTGAAGCTGGAACAGGAAATTTTGTAACTGCAGACTGGCAGAGCAACACACACTGCATACCATACACCCAAAACAAGTCTGCTTTTCTTTTTTTTCTTCTTTCCCCCCCCCTCCCCTTTCCTGAGAAGTAGTGACTGACAAATAATCCAATCTCTTTCTGGAAAAAGGAAAACTGTCTCTCCCTAACTCCTAATCCAGAGATGCAGTGCAAAACCTTGTCCTTTGAATTCCCTTTAAGTTAGTCTTAGTGCCCATGGATGTATGAAGATGCACATCTAAAGAACATCCACACATGCCTGTTTCTCAAGCTGGCACAAGCTATTTGGACCACAAAGCCATGCACAAGCCCCAGCACAGACACAAGACATTCTGTGCTGGAAGTCAGCCATTGTCCTCCCAGGGATATATCCAAATTCCTGTTGGATACACAGCTCTAATTAGAGGCAGAATCAGACAGACATGCCTTGAGCAAGTGCTCTGCGCAGCATGGACTCGATAGGCATAAAGCAGGCTTGAATTGGTCTTAGTCGTAAAACACATGTCCCTGTGCTTCAAACAAAACCAGTGTTTTTTGGATACAGTCTACAAGTTGGATTCAGTAAGTACTAGCATCAGAGGGTTACCATCACCTGCAGCCTCCTGCAAACTTTTTAGTTTCCTTCAGGAAAATTAGGACTAGCACCTGACTTCATGCGCACACAATCACCACTTCGTTCTCTTAATAAACACAGAACTGGTGCTTTACTACCATTCCTCTTCCTGCAGCAGTCCAAAACCTTCATTCTGATAAATTCAGTCCATTCTCAGTTCTCCCCAAATATATTTTTTTACTTTTAGAAGAAGTGAGGGCAGGGGGGAATCCCCCAAAGAGGCCCAGTGCTTCCCTCCTTGTAATGAAACCCTGTAATGGAATGCCCTGCACTCCAATTAGGAAGAAATGCTAATTTTCTCCAGTTGAGCACCCCCTCTAGATGTATCTAATTTGTTTCACTGCTTTCATCTCTCCCCTCCATCGCATTTTCATTTAAAGGTTATGATCTGTTTGTGCCCTTCATGCCGCGCCCTGACAAGACACCCCTATGAGAGGTTGCAGGGGCCACGTCGCCCTTCCTAACCCCCTTCCCAAACAAAAACCAAAGCTTTTTTTCCCTCCACTGCCTCTTTAAGAAATGCAGAAAGATGAAGGGGAGGAGCAGAGAATTGGGAAGACAATAATTAAAAATAAAAAGTAAGCCCTCTTGCCAGTTGGGTTGTTGGTTGTTTCCAACAAAAGGTTAGAGACCTTTGCACCATGACCAACACCAGTAGGACCGGTGCAGGCCAGCTGGGAGAAACAGCATCACAGAGCTTTCCTGCTTCTGCAGATCCATTTTAAGAATGGCTGCCATGCAAGAATACACTTTTGCAAAAGGTTTTGGTATGCTGAATTGTCACAGAAAGAGAAATGACAAGTCAAGTTGGCTTAGCTGAGGATAAAGTCTCAGCAAAGCTCTTCCCACTCCTCTCTGAATGCGTTATACCTTGTTCTGGGAGACTGTTCTGGTAAGTTCCTTCATGAAAGTGGAGGCTTGAGCTGGGTAATGCAGGCTGTGGAATAGCTCTTTGTGGTATCCATATATTTGTGCTTGTAAATCCTGAGGGCAGAACCCATCCGGACAGGATGCCTGCGCAGAAGAGTTTTCTGCAAAGGCTCTATCTGTAGCACACGAGTCAGGCATCCAGGTGACCATGTTGGTGCCACACCATTCCCACAGAAATTTCAGAAAGGCATTTTCACCAAAATAATATCATTAAAAAAGCCAAACAAAATCCAGCCACCAACCTACCTCTGTTTCCTCCTTTGCAGCCTGCCCCAGTATTCTCAACCCAAACAGTATCCCTGGAGCTGAACCCAGGGTCTTCCCTCCACGCACAGTGGTGGTAGGTTCACGGAATGATGGAACGGTTTGGGTTGGAAGGGACCTTAAAATCAACTACTTCCAAACCCCCTGCCATGGGCAGGGACACCTTCCACTAGACCAGGTTGCTCAAAGCCACATCCAGCCTGGCCTTGAACACTTCCAGGGATGGGGCATCCACAGCTTCCCTGGGCAACCTGTTCCAGTGCCTCACCACCCTCTCCATGAAGAACTTCTTCCTGGATATCTAATCTAAACCTCCCCACTTTCAGTTTAAACCCGTTACCCCTTGTCCTGTCACTACAGGCCCTTGTAAAAAGTCCCCCCCAGCTTCCTTGTAGCCCCTTCAGGTACTGGAAGGTGCTATAAGGTCTCCCCGGAGCCTCCTCTTCTCCAGGCTGAACAAGCCCAACTCTCTCAGCCTTTCATCACAGGAGAGGTGCTCCAGCCCTCTGATCATCTTCATGGCCCTCCATGGCTTGTGCTCAGCCTCTCCCTCCCTTCACTGCAATTCCCTCCTTCAGTTCTTGTCCATTAGGAAGGAAACCCCTGATCCACACTCTCTAGACACAAGTTTCACCACCCATCTGTTGTCAGCACCCAAAGATCCTCTTCGGAGGCAACGCAGCTAAGTGGTCCCTGACTGAAAGAGAGAGGGAACTGCTGGGTTCCACCTGTGGCACAGCCTGGGACAACTACGCTCTTGGGAGAAGGAGAACAGCAGCTGGATACGTTGCCCGGGCTAAGCATTATGCAGCCTGTTCTTGGACAATATGATGAAGCTGGAAAATTACCGGAGGAGTGTTTTCTGTTATGAATAGGCACTTTGCTAATACTGCCCGAGATAGCCAGCTCCCTCTCAGTCATTTCCTGCTGCAGCCGCTGAATCCCGTCGGTCAGAGCTATATGCTCCATTACAACCTATTTCCTCTCTACGTTTGCAATGCCTCCAAAAGCTTTTGCAGAAAGCCCTGATGATCCCCCCTCCCGCCCCCCTCCGCAGACACGATTCCCCTCATAGCTCGACTTTCTGGGACCACAAACAGGGAGCGGGCAGGAGGCACACAAAGATTTACTCTTCGCACATAGCACCCCTGCCCTCTCCTTCCCCCCCAGGCCCCCCGTCTCTATCTGGTCCATGCGAACAAACCCCGAGTGGGAAAGAGCGTTTGGGAGAAGCCTGTGTCTGGGCCAGCCGCCTTTCATCCAGAAGATGCCTCTTCCCGATGGAAAATACAAGCATTGTGTGAAAACATTTTAATATATTCATGCACATTCCTATCGCTCGCAGGAGTGAGCGGGTCCCAGCACCCTCCCCTCGCTGCCTTCCAAACGATTTTCATCGGCAGCGACGCACTGGGAATGCCACCTGTTTAAAAAAAAGCCCGCGAGTATGTAAATTGTGGGAATATGCGGGCCAAGCGCTGCGGTTTTATTGTGCTGCAGAAAAGATTTTACTAATTACTTGCCTAAACTCCAAAGCAGTACGCCTGCTTTCTTACAAAGCCGGAGAGCGGGGAAGGTGGGGGTGGTGGGAAGAGGAGGAGGGGGGAGGAAAAAAAGCCGGG
>NW_010233576.1:45177-54124 GCF_000690775.1 Eurypyga helias
GGATGCATTTCAAAGTTTCTCCAGCAATTGGATGGGGGGGAGCTGGGCCCAATGTGAAATCATAGAGGTCAAAGGTGGGTCTCCCTCCCTTGTGAGAAAGTGGTGAATCAGGACGGTTTATCAAACGATCATTTTCTTTTGAAACTGGGAGGCAGCGGCTGGGACAATTCTGCAGATGTGCTTGATGAGTTCGGGACAAAAATGGGCCGCCTCCTCCCCCCCTCCCCCCTTTAAGGTCTCCCATCAGGGGTTGCTTCTCCCTCCACTGCTTCCAGGACCCTCCCCTCCCTTCTTCAGTGGTCAGCTGAGACCCCCACCCACTGATCGCCTTTGTATTCCTGGCCTTTGGACACACTGACAGGGCCCTTTATGAGACCCCAATCAAGACCCCCATGTCACAGGTACCTAGTAGAGATACCAGACCCTTTTCAAATGAGGAACAACAAGGAAAATATGCTGGCCCATTGTCCGAGCACTGCACCAAGGGAGATGAAAGGGACAGGCTGCTCCCTCTCCGCAGACCGCCTGCCAATCAACCCCAGTTATTAAGGTCACGATGTGGAAATTCTTTTGACCTACACCTAATCAAAGATGCACCAGGGCCTTTTGAGACAACAGAGGGAAGGTGGGAGGGCAGGCATCCCCCTGGCTCTCCCCACCCATAAATACAGTGAAGCTTCCAAAGAGAATTTAGTAGGAGTTATCCCAGTTAAGGCACAGCACACTTGCCCCAAGTACCGCTGGGGCACCTGAGCTAGCCTCCATGCTGGCATCTAGCCTCATGAGAGCTTAAATTAAAAGCTTTCCTCATGGAAAAGTTATAGACCAAGCAACACCAGCAGTAGCTCAGAAATCACCATCGAGGACCCTGTGTGATAAGTACTAAGCATCCTCTTTCCCATTCCCGATAGCTTTGGTTTGCACAGGCTGTGGGCTTCACAGAAGGTGCTCAGCACCATCCAACACTGGGCCCCGAAGGAGGAAAACTCAGCGGGCTAGAACCTATGAACCTCCAAAAGCTGAAGCACCTGGAGGAGTGGATGGATGCCAGCAGTGCAGAGCAGACATTCTGAATCCCCCTTGCATTATACAGGATGAAGATACCAAGATGATTTTGATGATGATAGTTCTTAAGACGATGTAGAAATCCCTGAGAGGAGTTAGGACCCACCTGCAGTGACAGAGCAATCAGATGGGTGCTACAAAAGAGGATCAGAGAAGCACATCCCACCACACGAGTTACAGAGCCCTTGGAATATGGAAAAGATGCCTGGTCCCTGAAAAGTTGTTCTGCATCACTCACTGGATGACAGTCATCCCCATACACTCGGTAACAGAACAGTTAGACAGGATACTTCAACCTGACAACAGCGACACGAGTGAAGTCTGTGGTAGTTCACACAAAAGGGCAAATAATCCAAACCCCAGAACAGAAACATTTTTCAGCATATCCAGGAGGATTCTGCACGTGCATGATTCTGAACTAAGCCCTCCAAAAGAGCCACTTGGTATAAGTCACGGCCACCACCAAACTCTGGCACCCCCCTTTCTGCATCATATCTACCAACATGCAGGGAATACCCTTCCTGATCCCACTGCCAGTTTGCTGCTCTCGTCCTGTTGGCATCCTTCAAAGCTCACCTGGATCATGGTCTTAGTGAAAGGCAAGCAAATTTAGGGTGGTGGTAGAGTGAAGACATGAACAACGCACCAGCCACGGCAACCAAGCTGCAGGTTTTGTTACACTAGACACTTTGCTCATGTGTTGGCTCTTTTTCCTCTGCTTTCTATCCACTTTTAGGCCATGAAAGACACCAGTGCTACTCAGAGTCCCCAACTCCCTCCAGAGAGACCACAGAAGACAACGGCCTACCAGTGGTGACCAAAAGATTCCAGAAGAGCTTTGGGACAAAGCCGCATGCGTTCACATAAATCCGACTATACTGCTTCTCCGCTGGAAGTCGCTGCCCTTCCTAAAACTTGGCTCTTACACAATTGTTGAAGCAGGTGGAAGACAGTTTTTTCTTCTTGATGTTAAATCAACTAGCTCCTATACCAGAAATTACTTAGCTACAGCAAGACATGGCCTGGTTCAGGTTGTTGTAAGCCAAGATCCAACTGATTCAAAGCAGCTATCTCCTCTACTGTTACAGTGAGGTGCAGTGCTCAGAGCAGACATGGCTTTAGCACTGAAGGCAGGTGAGTTTCTTACTTCACAGGGCAATATCCTCCACTATCGCCCTCCTTTCAAATGCCAATGGTAGGCTGAGGACCAGCCTCCCGCAGTTCTCAGAGTGAATCAACACTCCTTTAGAGGGCCTAGGCTGCTATCTTAGGACACTACAGCTCTGCTTCCCACCTCGGGGCATGAGCTCGCATCCTCTGAGTGACACCTCCGGCCTCATCTGGGAGGAGTAACAGGGGAAGCTGAGCCTGCTTAGAGGCATCTGCACCTGGGGCTCTCACCGTGCAAGAGAAGTCCATCCCTCTCTGTTCCTCCCCACCCCTAGTAGCAGCCCTTTGAAAGGTAGGGGAGGGAACAGACACCACTCTAATTGTAGGAGTGAAACCTGGCATCCTCCTGCCCATCTACCTTTGCACTCCGTGTCTGATTCTCTTTGAACCTCTGGTACAGCTTGTCAGGTCGCTGCCCTCCCGAGAGATCAGAAAAAATAAAGTACGGCAGTGATTACTATTGTACACTGATTTGCAAGCTAGAAAAAGAGAGAAAAAGAGAGAGAACAGCCTCCATGTGTCAGACCATGAAAGGGCTGCGACTGAAGCCTCCTGAAAAACAAACCCTTAATTTAAATGTTAATGAAAGTGCTGAAGAGACATCAGAGGCTTTAGTTTCTCTACAAGGAGCAGAATCACCAGGTCTAGAATTTATGGCCCCCTTCACCTCCCCTCTCCCCTTCTCTGCTCCATCAGCCAGAGAAGTTAGGAGAAAAAAAAAAAAAAAACACCCTAATTTTAACATTAACTCCACACTTCCACCTTGGGATGCAATTGCTAAATTATCTGTTGGCAGGACAGTGATCAAAGGTGGAAAAACAAAGGCACACTGCACAGCCGAGCAAAGGTAAACAGCAGCCAAGGTCTGGTGAAGTTACCTTCTCCCCCTGCGAATTTAAAAAGCAAAGAGAAAATGATCACAAACTGGAAATAGAAACCTCAAACCATAAGGCTACCAGCCCCCTCAACTAATTTTCTTCTGTCTCATCGATTAAACAGACATGGATTCTCCTGTGCAAACCAAGCAGCACAAGAAAGATGCTTCCCCCAAGCTTTCCAAAACAGACTGTCTCCTTCAGCAAAGGGAAAGATGAGGAAAAAACTGCAGGGGAAAGAAAAAAAAAAAATCAATATGCAACAGAGCTCCACAGGATTAGAAACAGATGTCTCAGTTCTCACTCGGTTAGCTTCTGCCCCCCAAAACCTGCTCACCTGCCCACCACCACTAGCGAGCCAATTCACACAGTCACAGAAAACACACACATGAGAGTACTGGCCACAAGTGACAGAAGGGGACAGAGTCATCAGTCGTGTGAGCTTTAGAGGGCAAAGGAAAGAAACTGAAGTGAAGAAAGGTGCATGGCAGTTTCTCAGCCCTTAGAAATGTTTGCTTCTAGAGGAGAGGGAGAAGGGACATGCACGTTCCTGTGTTCAGCCATGTGAAGAAGACCCAATAGAGGCATTATCACACAATTAAAGAAGGTAAAATAAAGTCGTCTTCCTCCCAACATCAAGGGAACAGTCAGGATACATGGATAAGACACAGGTGTCATTGTAGCTCCAGAGGGGAGAAACTGATACTTATTTCCTGCTCTTCAGCTTTGGGGTGAAAGAGCACCAAGTCCGTTATGACTATTGCGTGTATCTAAAAACCCACATCCCAATCGCTCTCCGAGGTCAGCAAGAGATGGTAGTTAACGCCATCGCTGACTCCGCAAGGCCACCCTGGGATCTCACAGTTGAGCAGGTTCTTCCTGCCCCTGCGTAAGAAACAGCTGCAGGTCAGAGTCCCCTCTCAATTATTCAAACGGACCAGGCTCTGCAGCGATCCCCAAGGACAGCAGAGCGATTGCCACCTGCTCTTGTGCTGGCAGTGCACAAACCAGAATAAAACCCAGTGACTCGTCCCAGGTCCTAGCAGACTCGGAGAGGTTAACTGCACAAGGCCATGTCAAAACAGCACCACTACAGCTCATCCTGATACGCAGCAGGGGATGTCTGCTGATAAAAGTGAAGCAAGAAGTTGGGCGGGGGGGGTGGAACATCATCAAACATTTTAACTGCTGCACGTTAGGGCTTCCAGTGCACAGTTCAAACTACAGCAAAGTCGCTTTGACTCAAGTGGGTTGTTTTGCTCTAATGCAATCTGTGAGGTCAGATCTTTTCACAAAAACTTCCCAGATAACCATTAAAAAGAAGCCCTCAAAATTAATCATTTTGATTGTTCCCAATGGAAGAGAGGTCCATTCAGTCAAGGGGCCTGTCAGTAACCCTTTTCTTCCTTCCTTTCCCCAGCAAGTTTTGGGTATGTTTTATAATTTGTCTGAGGTTGTCTACAGGGGCAGAGGTCTCCCCAGATATTAATTCCCCATAATATTCCATGGGAGAGGCGATTAGGTTAACAGAAATTCAAATTAGCATGTTAAAATAGAGGAGTCAGGCCTCAACTACAACACTGCATAAACAGAAGAGACAGAGCAAGCCTGGCTTTTAAAATTTAAATTTTAAATACTATCATTTCCCTTCATATTAAACATGCAATGCAGATGCTATTCTTGGGTACCACCTTTCTTCCTCTCCGGGATAAACCCCCACTTCACCAGGGCAGAATTCCCAAGGACAGGTCATGTACTGCAGCAGACCAATGACACAGGTGGAAAAGGAGGGACCGTCTTTTGGGCTTCCACTCCCAAAGGACACCTTTGCCACAACAAGGCGCATCGTGGTCGCATGGCATCGTCCAAATTGCACCAAAGGTTTCCTAGCTCTGTCTATAGTTGCAGATCGAAAACCATTTTTGTGCCTCCATCATCTCTTTTCTTGGTTTAAAATCTGACACGCTTTGAGGACAAGGGAAGACTAGATCTCACGATAAGTATTTTACAATATAGCAACTGCCAGTGACCAGGCCCAGCAGGAGAAGCCAGCTTAGATTTGAATACCTTTTTTAAACCACCACCAAAGAATTTCTGAATCCAAAATTAATGATGACTTTAACATCATGGTCCACTTTTTTTACCCCCTCCGGTTTACAAGCTTCTCTATCATTAGGGGAAAAAACCAACAAATTTTCCCCTAAATAAGGGAACATTTTAGTAGTACAACATATATCATAAGCCTTATGTTTCTGCAGCCATAAATGCCAGGCAATTGGGCCTCATTTTCTCCATAAACCTATCCCTTAAGTTAAATGGTGTGCAGTGGTCACTTCTCTTCCCTGGCTACTGCCACCTCAGGGAATCACAAAGCATGAAGGTGCCACTATTCCACTAGAAACCCCTGGGTTTGCCTCACTTTGCACACTTGAATTGGTCCGCTGCACTCAGGCTTGCCCTGGTCCCTGAGCACACATAAGTCACCGCGGTAAGCACCAGTAAATGAAAGTTTAACATCTGCATGATGCAGAGTTCAAAAGGCAAATGAACTCAGGGGGAAGGGGACTGCAAGCAGCTAAGAAATGTGGTTTATGGTACACAACCCCTCTGCAAATACAGCATTTTAGTAATCCGTGGAGAAGGGCAGCTTTTAAAACAGTTGCCAGAGAAAGCTGAGGCACCCTTATTTTAAGTATCCTATTTTAAGGGCGCTCTGAGTCTCTTCTCCAGTCCCTGACGTGACAGGCAATGTGGGACCTGCTGTCCCAAGCACACCGACCAGCACAGCTATGCAGAAGATGTGCTGAAAACCCAGAAGGAACACTATGCCCTCCCCATCCCCACTGCCCTGCAGGGCACTGCCAGGAATCCCCAAAGCAATGAAGCTCCAATAACACAAACGGATGTGAAGGCACATCCATGACTGAAAAGGTCGAAGCACAGTTGTCCCTTGCACAGTAAGAGGGGAAGATCCAGCACTCTTGGTACCCCTTTTGCCCTACTTAATCTTCCTTACGAGCATCACGCTGTTTGCAGACCCTCTGAGCATCCAGCCCAGCATCACTACACCAAGAGCAAGGAAGCCTCCTTCCTAGCTCAGCAATCTGCAGGAGGATCTCTGACACAACCCAGGAAAACTGCAGACAAATCAAAGCAGAATACCCAAGAGATGCCTGAAGCCAAAGAAGCCACACTTCAAGAGCACAAGTCCCTCATAGCAGGACTACAGCAGGCACAGCAGAAAGCTCAGCTGTGGGTCAGGAGCGCGTGGGATATTTTCTAAGGAAGCTTCACACAGAGGAAGATATCCCTGAAAAGCAGGAAGCAAAGTTTCAGCCCTGCTCGTTAACAGTTGAGGTTCAAAAAGCATACAATGCCGACTGCTCTAGAGACTTACTTCTGGCAAACCTCCGGGTCAGGAAACTGCAGCCTTTCCAAAGTACTTTTGACTGGCTAGAGCTGGAAGAGCCCTCCCTGCTCCTACCCACTGTACACAACTCGTTTGAGCTGTTCCCAAGCTCTGTGTCCATAGCAGAGACAGAAGGTGTGTTCCCAGCAGTGACGGGCCAAAACACTGAGGTGGCTGGAGTCGGATTCTGTGGCAGTTCTACACCAGCAGAACTACCCCTTCTTATGGAGGAGCTCTCAGTTTACACTAGCACAAGTGAGAAGGGAGAATCGGGAGGGCACATCAAATGTTTAGGAGGAAGTAGAGGTTATAGGCCACGTTCAGCCTCACTGAGGAACAAATGTATACAAGCTCTAGTGAGAAGGATGCGGATGGCAAGGGAGGAAAAGCTTCACACACAAGCGCATAGGGAATGCATACGGGTGAAATATGGGCTCTTGCAAATAAAACAGAAACCGCAGAGCTCCCCAAAGCAGCCCTTGCTAGAAATCAGATATTATCTTTTTGATACTCACCCTCATTAGACAGCAAGCAATAAAACCTATTAGTGAAAAATTCATCTCCCCTGCCCCTTGCCCTGGCCCTCCCCCACCACATGCCCTCCTGCTCTGATCCTCTCTCTCTTCTAGGATGGCTGCGATTTGTTCTGAGAAGCGACAGGTTTATACGTTAGCCGACACCTTCTCTCTGTGGAATTTTAATTAACTTCTCCCATCGTCAATATGTTAAGGAGCAGGGTTCCCATTATACAAGGTCAGCAGCGTGTTTCAGGCCCTGCTATATCAGCCGTCAAATTGAAGAATTAATGACGTGGCTAATTGGCTCTAATTCTCCACACCCCCCCTTCCCCAAAATATGGAGGGGTAAGGGGGGGTGGGGGCGGTAGGCCAGGCTAGCGGGGGAGGCTGGTACAGTCCACAGTCTCATAAAAAAAAATGAGCCCACAATTTAAACCCACTTGTTCACGGGTAGCTGTTCTACCACCTCCCATTTATCACTCTGCAGGGAAGAAAGGGGGGGATGGGGAGACAGTGGGTAAATATTGTGACAGAGAGTGTGCACAAGCGTGCGCACCAGGGAGAGGAACACTGTCCTGACAAGAGGCCACCTCCGCAGGTCATCACTTAGGAGTAGGAAGCAGCATGCCACTGGGCTCTAACCAGCCATGGCACTACAGCCGGAGCCTGTCTGCTAGAGAAGGGGCCCTTGCAGATCAGAAGACAGCAAAGGGCTTCTAACATCTTACAGCAGCATTAATGCACACAGCACTTCTTCAAACACACTAGCTGCCTCAAACACTCGGAGCAACGGCGTGAGGGAAGAGCAAAATCATAGCAGGCCTCGAGGGTCATTTCCCTGATAATGCCATTAGCTCTGTACCACTAAGTTTCTGATGTCTGAAAAACAAGCTTGGATATCCAGTGAGGAGAGCAGTTGTGGGGAGTATTTTGGTTTTGCACAAGCTTAAAATTCACTAGTTGCGGATATCACATGGACAGCAGCGACAGCTCTTCTTCCCCCACTCCCTTGAAGAAGCTGAGGAAGAATCTCTCGCATGCAGAAGACCAGCTTAACAGTGCAAGAGACAGATCGTTGCTGGCTGGTGGAAGATTAACAGTAAGCATTCAAGTTCCTCAGATTTTCACTTCCTCTAGAACAGGAGACTTTGAAAGACACTCTGGAAGACACTTGTGTAGGGTACTGTCCTTGCCTCCCATGTTGAAGCTGTAGTTGTAGCATTACACCTGCACTACAAGCACAGGGCTACAGGGAGAAGAGGCTGGAAAGCCTCATCCCTGAACTCCACTTCCATCTTTTCCAGTCCAGCATGTTGAATTTACCAAGAAAACAGAACTCCAACCACCACACACAGCTCCAAGCTAGCTCCCCAAGCAAAAAAGCAGAGACCTTTTTGCTTGGCATCTCTTCCGCCAGAGAAGGAGAAAACAAATCGGCATCTTTTTACTACAGAAAACCTCAAGAGGATCCAGCTCATTGCTCCTAATTAGCAAGCCAGAATATGTCTTTGCTCTGCAAAGTAAGAATGAACAGGTCCCACTTGAGACAGTAACAGGAACGCAGAGCCATCCTCACAACCACTCCGCTGTTCCAGGAACAAAGACCGCACTCCCTTCCCTGAGCTCCTGCTGCAGGAACAAGCACCTGATCAGCCTCCACCCACATCAAGTCCCTGAAGCGTCACACTGGTGCCTCGGGGAGATTTGTGGACACAGAGCCTGTTCAACTCTTCTCTTGGTTGGAAATAGGGAATAAAGAGATCTCGGTTACCTTAGTAATGGGCTGATAGCAATGGACCACACTCGATCCTCTGTCTGCACTGTATGTAGACACTGCCCGACTCTGCCCGCGGACAGGGACCAAACCTAAGGAGAGAGATGCACGTTATGCCACATCATAGAATCATAGA
>NW_010233577.1:0-1869 GCF_000690775.1 Eurypyga helias
GGCTGGTAGTGCATAAGGATTTGCACGTAGCAGTTGTGTTGTCACACTGCTGTGGTATAATCTGTATGGCCTTTAAGTTAAGAAATGCAGCAGCTGTGGAGCAGTGGAGGGTGAAGTATGTAAGTATGCTTGACCTTGAGTTTTGTGCACTTGCTGAAGATACTTGCAGGCCCAGTGTTTGGCCTGGTATAGATTTTTTTTTTTTCCCCCCTGTAGTCAACACGGTCTCTCTCCTTCCATGTCAGGGTGGTTAAAATTTTTTGGCACAGCTCTCGCATCATAAGGTAGTCATGTTTTACTGAAGATTGACTTGATTTCTAGACGTTTAAAAGAGGAATGTAAACAAAAACTGGTCTCCTACTGTCCCGGCTTCTGTTCCAGCTTTCCACAGGCGTCAGTGTTCCCAGTATCAGTTTGTCACTTCAGTCTCCCAGCTCTTCCTTTGTACTGTTATCACTGCTATGAAGCAGCTGTTTCATTCAGCTCTTGTACTTGTTTTGCATAGATTTGCATAGACAATTGAAGAACAAAATCAGATTAAAAACCCCCACAAAGCCCCCAGCTTGTGCAAAATGTAGATGCAGTTTCAGCTAGATACTAAAAAGTTGGCATTTGTGTTTGGGCTATTTTTAATGTTTTACTGACTGTGGTCAGTGTCACAGCCAAATCCCCAGCGCTCTCAGGAGTAAGCTTCCAGCTGTTAGATGTAGGAAGGGTCTGCGTGCACTTCCTAAAATAGCTGTGTGGATTGTTGCCCTGATGAGATGTGCTGAACAGAGAGAGAGTGGAGAACTGGCAACAGGAACAGATCCTGGTGCGTTTCAGGACCAGGATTCGCATTCCTGATGCTGCGCCTATCCGCAGCAAACGTGCAGGACTGTAGAAAAGCAGGGCTGGTGGGGAAGCATTTTGTGTGGTGGATGGGTGGACAGTGAAGCTCTGTGAGCCAAGGCCCTGGTCTAGGGGAAAGTGGGTGGGCGTTAAGAAGATGGTATAGATAGTAACAAGGTGGTATAAATAGTAATTCTGGAGGTGTTGCTGAGTTGAAGCCCTTAGTGGCTCGCTGCTTTTGAGTTGTTTCCCTGATTACCCTTTCAGCTCACAGCAGTACTAAAGCAAAGTCTGTGTGTGTACGCACACACAAACCAACTGTTGTAGAATGGGTGACTTGCTCTTCCTGAGCCTTTAAAACAAATCTGTATGTGAATCTGAGAAATGAACCCTGTTTCTCATGTACAGTTCCAGAGCTGCCTCATAGGATTTAGATGTGCTCTCTATTGCTTTTCAGTGGTCAAGTTTAAAGGTTTAAAACTTTACTGTTTTTGAACATTTGGAAATGCATTTCCAAATTCAAGATGCTGTTGTCCTTGGAGGGTGGTTTCAAAGCTCCTCCACACACATGGGGATGCTTCCCTGCTTATGTATGGCAAATGATTCAGTACCTGGAAGACAGAAGTAAGACTACTTGAAAAAAAGCAGGGAACCAAAAACCTCTGTGAGGAAGGGGAAGGAAGGACCAAATTTCCTAGTTCTCACCCCTCTTCCATTTTCTGATGAGATGACAATTTGGAGGAGCCTCAAAACTTGGCCAGAATGTATAGGGTTGCTGCCTATGTTGTCCTCACTGACATGTCTCTGGTCACTGCTCAACTCTGATCTCTGATGATGGAGATGGTGGCATAGCCAGAGCTCAGCACCGGGCAGAAGCAGTGGGAAGCTGGAGTCTCTGTGGAGTTGGCGCAGAATTGCTGAAGTCCTAGTTGCTTACACAGTGGAGACTTGAAACAAGACTGACAATTACCACTTGAGTAAGCAAGTTGAATAAACCAAAAATTTAAGCTAATGTAATTGTTGAAATTGGCATTTGTC
>NW_010233578.1:0-1944 GCF_000690775.1 Eurypyga helias
CCCTCCAAGAGAACAGCCCCCAGCATGAACACCATATAACCCAGAGAAGCTTTAAGAAGAGGATGAGGGAGCAGAGTTGAAAGAGGCTCTGTGCAATCTGCTGGGGTTTTGCCTATTTTTACTGCATATTTTTGGCATTGTGATGGGTATCCCAGGGACAAATCCTAACAGGAAAATGTTGAGCGCGGCACATCTGTTCTTATGGGCTGGGTTCAGGTGAGATTAAGGGTATGGGTATGGGTAGAAGGAGCCACGGAGGTCCTGTCAATACCCCTTCCTCTCCAGAGACAGGGATTCACATACACTGTGCTGAATTTTCTGGAGGTTTTAGAATAGTCCCTGGGTTTTTTTCCTGAACTAGCTGGCACCTAATTATAAGAGATCCAGTGATTAACGCAAAGTTCAGGCACTAAAACCGTGCACCTAAACTCTCAAGTGTCCCTCTTGTCCTGTTTTTGCCCACATTTGTGAAAGAGTGCATGAGTAGTAATACTGCACAGACAGCTCTTTTGACATAAATATTTAATTAGATGTTACGGGAAGTTGATGGAGTATATACGGGAAGCTGATCCACAAGCTGAAGTGTTTGAAAAGTGTCAAGAAAGCTTTGTCAAATGCAGTATTTCACTGGAGACTGCTGTGGGTAAGAAATATACGTCAAGCTCGGCGCTTCATTCACATCTCCCTGTCTGTTCTAGGTGATGCAAAAGAGGCTGAACACAACACAGTTTCCATCAGAAACCCAAATGCCATTGATGAGAGCAATCAGAAATTTCAACAGCTTGAAGATAAAAAGCCAGAGCAGCCTCCCAAGAAGCAGGGAGCTGTCAGTGTTCCACCTGAGCATGACGAGGCCTACTTCTCGGATAACGGAGAGGCTGAAGAAGGGTACGATGGTGAAAGATCGCTGCTGGAAGATACTTCCTTTGAGTCTGTTGATTCAGGACACAGTGCCAGGGAAGATACTGCTGCAGGTAACCTTTGGGAATTGGGTTGGGTTGGTTCTTTTGCGCTGGAAGAGGAGCACAGGTGAATGGGTTTTTAGGCAAGGGGTTTTCACGAATGTTTTCATTGTGTGTTGCTGTGGTGCTAATGGCTTTCACTAACCCGTCACAGTCCCTCTAGTGGCAGCGTTGCCTTGCTACCGCTCCTTTCAGCAGAGTGGGCTACCTTTTTGCACTATAAAAATAAGAAAAGCTCTCCTGTATCATAGAGCTCTGTGCTCGGGCTGGTGGACTGTGTCCCAGGATGGTAGTGGGTAAAGAGCAGGAATCCCTGGAAGTCCACCATCAGCCCACCCCCCCTGCTTTGCAAGGGGTGTGATTAGCATTAGGCTGTGGAATCACGCGCTCTCTCTTCTCACCCTTTTTAACCTGTGACTCGGGGCTACTTTCCAGGAAGGGTGATGGAGTGTAGCTTCCCTCAAGTGGTTCACTAATTTGTGGCAAAGGTGTTTGTTGGAGCAGGAGAAATGCTTGGCTCTGTTCTGCAGAGGCCTTCTCCCTTTGGAGCAAGTGACCTGTGCAGACCCATCGTTGTGCCAAGGAGGGATCTCATTCCCATCGTCTTCCTGAGCCCTCTTGCCACAAAACTGCCTTTGACGCCGTTCTCGGTGCAAGGCTCGGCTTTGCTGTTCTGCGTTCACCGCTGATTGTGCTTAATAACTCTGTCTTCAGTGAGCATTTAGAAAAAAACTCAGGCACGTCTTGCTTAGCTTCCCTCGGCTGCTGAGGTGCTGTTCCATCGCTGAGCAGCTTTGAGCAGCTTCTAAGTTCTGAGGGACACTCTGTTGGATGCGAAGATACCTGATGAATTTTGAGTGGCTGGGGGATTGCTGCTGTGGTTAGGCAGTCGGACGTTCAGCTGCGTTTCAGACCGTCTTCCGTTCCTGCCTTGGCGGGGGCGGAACGCTGTTTGCCGGCAGATGCCGTTGACAGCGCGGGG
>NW_010233579.1:0-1538 GCF_000690775.1 Eurypyga helias
AGGGGGAGAGCCAGCTCCCCGCGTGACAGGGTTCTGGTAGCTCGGTTTTGACAACCTCTTCCACCGCGGGAGAATGTGAACCGATACTCGGCGTGACGTACCTGCCCCGTGCCCCGTCATCCTCCTCACCTCGGTGAGATCCCGGGGGGACCTCGGTACGGGGTGCACCGTGAAAACCCAGCCAGCCTGGCAGAAGCAGCATTCAGAGAATGCCAGGCACAGCACTGGGCAGGGAAAGGCGGGTCAGCAGAAGGGAAACGCGGTGGGAACGTCAGCTGTGCCCAAGCCCGGCGAGCCTTGCCGGCTGAAAGGTTTTGTGCAGGAGATCCCTACCCCCTGCCACACGTCCTCTGCCACTGGGGCATTGCAGTGGGACCACTGGGCTGGGCTGACTTTCCCAGGATGCAAACAGGGAGTTGGCAGGATTCTGTTGGAGAAGCCATTTAGTATTTCAGGCTTTGCTTGCTATCCACCTCCACGGTCACGATGGAGACAGGAGGCTGCTCTGAGGGGCTGCACCCCTAGGAAATCTCAACCTGCTGAGCAGGGGAGGGAGCTTTTCCTCTGGGCAGGGAATAAAACCACAGCGGAGCTTATTGCATCTTCCGTGCAACAGCCGCTGCTGGTGGAAGTGGGGCAGAGGCGGGAATTGCCCCACATGCCCTTCACTTCTCTTTTGCTGGGGCACCGCACTGCGCCGGCTGGGTTTTGGTCTGCACGTCGGTTCTGCCTGCTGAGGAGCACAAAAACGCCACGGACCAGTAAAGCCCTATCGCTCCAAGTTTGAAATCCCCCTGGGGATCAGCCTGTTAAATCAGGTTGGCGGCAGACACCCCTGTGATGGCTTTGGAACAAAGACTTCTGCCTTGCCGAGTAAACAACACCCAAACCGAGCTCCTCAAAATACGTGTTCCTCTAAATTTTTAATGCCGTTTTCATCCAGCTTGCTCGTCCTGTTTCAGCAGGGCTGGGCCTCGTAATGAAAAGCTCCAGCAATCTTACGTCTGGTAAATGTCATCAGTGGCTTCACTGTGCCGTGCCCTGCTCCTTCGAACAGTGGGAACGGTTTGGAAAGGAGCTCCCGATCTCCGAGGCCAGGGCTGGATTCACTTTGGCTCTGCGCCCCAGCTTGGCATGGAGAGGAGCCGGCGCGAAATCAGGGTCACCGGCATAAATGACAGCTCAAACCTGGAAATACCTGATGGAGGAGTTGTCCGAAGCTCACAGCCGTCTCCATCCTGCATTCCTCACAGAGCAAAGGGCTCTCAGCAGCAGAAGCTGGGCTGCAAGCTTTTAGCTGGGGCTCTGAAATGGGCTCAGATGCTTGTGTCTTTATCATATGTGTGTATTTACCCCAGTGCTGACCATCAGCAGGCACTGTCACCTGCTGCTGATTCCTGGGTTTCATCTGGACGATGGTTAGGGAGCACAGGAGTCACCACCTTCTATTATATATGTTATATATATTTATATTATACTTACATATTAAGGATATTTATGTGTTAAATATAAATATATTTATTTTTATATATTAAAAA
>NW_010233580.1:0-1191 GCF_000690775.1 Eurypyga helias
GGCGAGACCCTTCCGGGAAGAAGCGGGGGCACCGCGACCGCCCCGCTGGGCTCCGGCCACAGCACGGGCACTGCCCGCTCCGAGCGCAGCTGCGGGAGGGGATGGATTTATCCTGCCGCAACAGCTGACGGATCATAGCGCACCACCGCGTCCGCAGGCCCCCGTGGATGTGCCAAGGGGATGGAACACGTGGCACAGGGCCAACAGCTCCTTCTGGAATGGGTCTGGGATTTTTTTTTTTTACCTAATTTTGCTTTGTTTTCCGCATAACCCTGGGGGACACAGGCCATTTTTCACCTTGGCGTTCCCAGTTAAGCATCCCACGCACTTCCTGCATGTTTTCTTGGCACCGTGGCAGCGCTCACCTGGTTGCATCCGAGATGTTCCAGCGTCTCCGAGGGAAGGGCCAGGCACAAGCAGGGAGCCACGAGCAGAGGTGAAGTGGATGTGGAGAGGAGCAGAATTTCCTGAGTCCACGTCCGCAGACCTTGACATCCCCCGCGGTCACGCTCTGCCTCGCAGCCGGCCAGGAGGTGATGCTGGATCCCATCTTCCCAGCCGTGGAAGGTGGGATCCAGCACCTCCGGCTGAGGGAAAGGCTGTGAGCAATCCCAAAGGCAAACTGTTTTCTTCATCTGCCAGTGGCTCAGCCTTGGAAAGGCCTTTAAATGCACCGAGTGGCTCACAACCCGGATTTCTCAGCACCTCTCCAGGAAAAGCTGTTTCAAAGCAAAGAAAACGCTGGAAAAACCACGGCAGAGCTGTAGGCTTGGTGAGGAAGGATGGTTATCCCCCAACGCGTTTGGGGGGGCAGAGGAAGGAGAGGGGACAGCATCTGGCTGCATCCACCAGCCCTGACCCCACACAGGAGCAGAGCACAGCAGGCGAGGAAGAGGCAAACAGCCCCACGGGGTGCCCAGCTCCCCCCTCCAAGGGAAATATGGAGTGAAGCTTGTGCGGTGTCAGAGGAGATGAAGAACAACATTGTTTTCTCGTCCTTGGCACAGATAAAATCAACAAAGAGAAAGCAGGGCAAGAAATTGTCTGTCTGACTCCACAGAAGGACTCTGAAAACTCAGCAACACAAACACATAAAAGCTGCATTGTACAGGAGATGGGACCAACGAGGACAGAAAGCCACGTCCCACACTCTGATTGCCGGCCCACGAGGGCCCCGGGTCGCAGGCCCAC
>NW_010233581.1:0-5423 GCF_000690775.1 Eurypyga helias
CGGGGACCCGCTGGGGAGGAGAGCGCGGCAGGGGTGTGTGTCTCCCCGTTCCGGTCGGGCTGTGTTAGACTCCTGGCCGTGGTGCCCCCGGCCCGGCCGCAGCCCTCCACCCCGGGCCGAGCAAGCGGGTCCCCGCGGCCGCTGGCTTTCAGGAGCTCAAGCTCTGGGTGTTGCCGTGGGCTCTCCCCTACCCCCTGCAGCCTCCCCCACACCGGCGTGGAGGGACACGTCTTCTCACGCTGTGAAGCTGTGCCGGTGTGCACAGCGACAGCGACATGTCGCTCAGCGACACAGACATGATTTGCTATGTTACTTCTCTAAAGATGGCAAACGTGCGTTCGCTTTTTTCCTCACGAACCCGGCGGAAGTAGGACTGCAGGTCAGATGACCTTCATCTCCTCAATAACCATCACAGCCGCACATCCTACTTGCCGCTTTGAACTAGTAAGCATTTTTGCGCATTTCCATGCAAACCCGAGAAGTTTCAGCAAAAGGAACTAAACTGGAATGTGTCTAAACTAGCTTGGAGATAGCAACATTTTCAGTCTTTTGTATTTTTGACCCTTACTCCACTCTTACCTTCAGCTAGTTGATTTGAAGATGCTGGACTGCAGGTAAATGAGACGTTCTTTCCTTCAAATATTGGTTTAAATATTGCTGAAAGCTTAGGCTGAAGATAAGAAGATTTTATGAAGCTTAATAATTCTGTGATTTAAAAAAAACCCTAAACTCATAGAATATTAAAATAGGTAATTCTTACATTGGTATTCAGAAATTCATATTGTTACTTCAACTTTATAGGTAAAATATGTAAATCTTGTTAAACTACTTTAGACAAATACCATGTTAGGAATGCTAAAAGACTTGCAGAAAGTAAGGTAATATTCATAAATACAAAAGCATTGGTATATGTGGGTTGACACCATTAGCTGAATGCTCTTCTAGCGTACAATCGTTATTTCTTACTTATCCAAAATAATTGGTGTGACAGGTGATATAGTCAATTGAAAATTCATGCTTCCACCCATTGACCTTCTGCTGACAAAGCTTAACATTCGCTCCTCTAAATTCCCAGAAGGAAAGTGCACTGCTGCCCGGTCCCCATACCTCCCCACAGCGTTTTGATAAAACAGCTCCTGTGGTAAAATATTTCAAAGGCCTGTTGGACTTCAGCTTTCACAATCCATCACAAATGCATTTATCTCCACTCCAACTGGACAGGCTTTTCCTGCACCTAGGGAGGTGTTCTCTCCTAGGGAGGAGAACTCAAGTGACCTTCAGAAGTTCGCAGCCAGGCTGTGAATTTGTCTGACAGCTTAGCCAACAGGAGTAACTACTGTGTGTGCACTTACTCAAGGGTAATTTGGGTATCAGTCTCTTAAAAAAAGGAGATGACAGGGATGAGATTCCCTGGCCATGGCATGGGTCTCCTTCTATTCCGTACTGCACATCTCCTGTACTGTGCTACAGGGCGCATGGTGCTGTTAGTCTGACCTGGGCTACTACGGCTTGTAAGGCCTTATGGATATAATAATATATATATTATTGGATATAATAATATGAGTCCACAATATGAGGACACCTTTCTGGTGGGCTGGAAATGGAAGTATGAGTAGTGTGAAGGGGAAAGGAATTTTTAACTGTCGGTCACAGCCCACATCTTCCCTAGAGCTTATTTCCAAGCACAGTGCTCAAAATCAGAGGAAATCCCATGAAATTTCTGGGGAATGTAGTCAGCAGGGATAATTTCTCTTCTTTCTGTGCTGCTCAGATCAGTCACAGGTAACTAGCATGCTTGTCATAGGTCCCAGAGGCTTAACTACAGGGAAAATCCAGCTGCATTTATCCCAGCCAGCCGCTGTCTGGCACTGTTGCTCCACGCAACTGTAGATGAAGACCCCATCGAACACAGAGAAAATAAAAGCACAAAAATAATCCCCCAGGAGGAAAAAAAAAAAATTGAAAAAGAAAGAAAGGGGAAAAAAACCCCAAACAAACCCCAACTAACTCACAAGCATACAAAGAGAGGTATCTTATAGCTGACCAGGATATTACACACAATTTACATTTGTTCTTAACAAGCGTATGTTAAGTATATGCACTCACTACTGGTCCTTACTATTTTGCATGTATGGTACCAGGCCTTCACACATGAAGTCTTTCTTAAATTACTCTCTCTCATTTACCCATTTCTGAGGTCTAAGATGTCCGTTCAGCCTGAGAGACCACCCAACCCAGGTCTGCCTCTAAAGCTTTTTTTTAAGATTTCCATGTCCTTCAGCGAGCTTCTGATGCCGAGCTCTGTTCTCAATCATCTGGTCTTTGAGCTTTGATACAGCAGAAGGGTATGAAATTCATCCGATGTATGATTGTGCTCCTGGAACATGTATCTGGCAAGGTGTCCAGCCCAGCACAAATTAATGGCAATAGAAACTTTGCACCAAAGTCAAGGTTCGAATCTGGTCTGACATAATAACTATAAACTTGCTATTGCTACTCTTAGGTGTCCTTTCACTTGATATTACAAAAAAACACATTAGTCCACACCTTTGGCTACCACTAGCTTTCATCTCAGTTCCTTTCTTGTTTTTCATTCCCTGTTCCTCCTCTTCTTTCTCTTCCCTCTCTTTTACATCTCATTACCTGTAATATGTTCTACTTCTCAGGGTATCTGTCTTCCTGTAATTCCTAAGCCTGCTAACATTTAATCAGTTTAGCAGACACCAAATTAGATGAATAAGTAAGAAAGGTGTTCATGCTTAGTTGCTTCACGTTTCACATTTTCAGGTTAATCCTGGTTTGAAAATTCTTGCTCACTCTTTGTTTCATCAAAGCTGAGAGGCATTGCTCAAGCCACAGAAATGTGTAATTAGACACATTACATGTGTCTGGGGTACCAGCACGAAATGGAACTAACAGATTTTCTCACTAACTCCTCTCTTGCTAACTGGATCTTTATTGGTTTTGTTGCGCTGGACTTAAATAATTTTAGGTTCTTCTGTTCTTCATGAACTGTCTTCTTGCTCCATTGGCTATGTTAGTCTGAAATACTCTTTGCAGAAAAAGGTTCAGCAGAGTCAGCAATATTATGCAGTTGCAAAAAAGTTAAATACTCTGAATAAATTAGGATGTTGCATGTACAAGTTGTATGGGAACTAATCCTTTTACTTTTTGCAGCAGTAGGAAGTGTAGACTTATGGATGAACATTGTCTTCTGGGCTGCATACTTCAAGAAGGATGCAGATCAACTGGTGGTGACCCAGAGGTGAACAACAGGAAGATGTGTAGAAGACATGATCAATGAAGAAAAGTTGAATCAGCTGTGTTTGTTTATTTTACAGAAACATGGACTGAGCAGAGGTCGATAATAGTCTTCAAATGTACAAAAACATATCACAAAGATGGCAAGATAAGGAATTGTTGCACACAGACGCAGGGGATAAATGGATTTGAGCAGCATTTAGACAAAATTATTTTGAGAATTAGAGAAAATCTTCCCAAGATTTAAGGTCAGGTTAAGTAAACATCTACAGAAATCTAGTACAGAATCCTACTGCAGTCCACAGGCATCAAGGTCTCTCTTAGACACAATGCCTATGTTTTTGTGACTGCTTTCAACCACTGTGCTGGGAAAATTCTATTCTCCTTCATAAAACATAGTGAGGTATAAAATAAAACTTCCCAACTTATCCTGAAAGAGTTTCAGAAAGCATCTAGCTTGACCAAAGAAGATGTAGTTTGTATCCAGGAGCTCAGAGCAACACCCAAAGCAGTTGTGTCTAGGGTGTATTTTATGAGGTGACCCATTTCATCCTAATCTTGCAGCAGCAAGTGGTTCTCACAAAGAAAATGTCTAATAAAAGGAGTGTCTGCACATTTCTAATTAGGTTAGCATTTCAGAGGTTTAAGGTTTGAAACTTCAGGTTTTGAAACTCTGTGAACAGCTTTCATTCCCTACTTCAGCTAATGTATGAGAGCATGACAACCTCACTGAACCCGTCTGCTGTTTGCCTAAGACAGCCCTACTAAGGCAGCCCAAATGAAGGCACACCAAATATGGAGTTTGCAAGGTTCATACCAGAATCATAATAAAATAGATTTAGTCCACTAATTTAATCTGTAATCAGTACAATCTTCTACAGTCGTTTTTATGTTACTTAAAGAGGAATCCCTTCTCTTCCCTTTTTCTAGGAGCCATTGCAGGTCTCCAAGTCAATAACTACCTATGATGCAGCAAAGGAAAATTAGGACTCAGAACTAATTTTCTGTTATTTACATGCTCCAGTCATGAAATTTTTCTAATCATATGCTCAGATATGTCTAGGTGAGAAACCATCTTTTTAGTCATCTGTGTTTTCAAGTGATGAGTACAAAAGATACTATGGTGGGTTTAGATTACACTTGTCCCTTAAAACCATCTTTTCAAAGCTAGGTCACTGAACAGTTTTGTGTGATATATTAAATTTTTTTGCCTGCTTACTGTGTGCTGGGATGTTTATGATATTGAAGGGGAAGCTACACACTGATAAGCAGTCTATAGGGCAGTCTTTTTTCCTAACTGTTCTTCTACTGTACCCTTATGCCATCTGGTACAGTAAAAGAAGAAGCAAAATCCTTTTTGGCTTCCATGAATTGCAGACCAATAGCATTGATAATCAGCCTGTGAACACTAAAGCCATACCTACTCCATGTATTTGCCCTGAAGTTTTGTCCCACTGAAATTGCATTATTGCAGATTTCAAATTTGACTTAGAAATTATTATTTGCATTACAGAAACACGCCTTTAAATCTTGTGAAGGCAAATAGCATAGTCTTTCCACCACTGTGGCTGTACCCTCCCTCTTTGGATGTTAGCTTCATCCCAATTATGTGCAGCTAGACTGTGAGTCTAGTGTTGCAGGTTCTTTTGCTTCCTTTTGCAGGTAACCCTCTGCAGAAGTACTTTGTAAAAAGCTGAGGCATCTTGGTAAGAATCATTAAATGTATACAGTAGGAATGCTCATTAAAATATATATATATATGTGAGAAATATAGGGAAGGGAAAAGCATTAGTGATAAATAAATGGTACAATGGTTCTCTCCTCCAGTTGAGTCAGACGTCAACATTTGGAGCTCTAAGGTCTAGTGAGGTCTCCACTTACCTCACTTCATCTCCATCCATCCATGCCTCTCCCTCAGAGCTAGGCATTGAGAGAATGTATTTATTTCTAATTTGAGTGATGTGGAGTTTACTCACTTCCCATTGGCTTGACCACAACATGGATGAGCTTACCTCTTGTTTTCATAGAATCATAGAATGATTTGGGTTGGAAGGGACCTTAAAGATCAGCTAGTTGCAACCCCCCTGCCATGGGCAGGGACACCTTCCACTAGACCAGGTTGCTCCAAGCCTCATCCAGCCTGGCCTTGAACACTTCCAGGG
>NW_010233581.1:5487-6118 GCF_000690775.1 Eurypyga helias
TATCTATTCTAACCCCCCCCACTTTCATTTTAACCCCATTCCCCCTTGTCCTGTCACTACAGGCCCCTGTAAATAGTCTCTCCCAGCTTCCTTGTAGCCCCTTCAGGTACTGGAAGGTGCTATAAGGTGTCCCCGGAGCCTTCTCTTCTCCAGGCTGAACAAGCCCAATTCTCTCAGCTTTTCATCATAGGAGAGGTGCTTCCGCCCTCTGATCATCTTTGTGGCCTTCCTCTGGACTAGCTCCAACTGGAATTCCTTTATCAGTATATCACTGGTGATATAGATTAATCATGTAAATCCTCTTTAGCACATCATAGCAGCTCACAGGCAGTTCAGCCTCATGGTCACAAACACTGGTCTTCATGGGGAACTTCAACCTCCCTGATACCTGCTGGAGGGACAACACGGCAGGGCACAAGCAAGCCAGGAAGTTCCTGGAATGTGTTGATAATAACTTCCTTCTCCAAGGGATAGATAGAGGAACCAACGAGGAGGGGTGCCGTGCTGGACCGTGTTCTCAACAACAGGAAGGGGCTGGTGGGGCATGTGTTGGGCAGCCTTGGCTGCAGCGACC
The DNA here is from genome assembly GCF_000690775.1 of Eurypyga helias. Classification (NCBI taxonomy): domain Eukaryota; kingdom Metazoa; phylum Chordata; class Aves; order Eurypygiformes; family Eurypygidae; genus Eurypyga; species Eurypyga helias. The sequence goes on from NW_010233581.1 coordinate 6,062, forward strand.
ACGAAATAGTGGTGTTTGAGATCCTTACGGAGGCGAGGAGGGTGCGCAGCAAGCTCG
>NW_010233581.1:6241-6544 GCF_000690775.1 Eurypyga helias
GGAAGGGGAGAAAAAGCAGCCTCAGGCCTGTGTGGATGAACAAGCAGCTCCTGGACAAAGTGAGGGGAAAGAAAAGCAGCCTACAGTGGGTAGAAGCAGGGACAGGGTGCCTGGGAGGATTACAGAGAAGTTGTCTGAGAGGTCAGAGATCAGGTGAGGAAAGCCAAAGCCCTGATAGAATTAAACCTGGCCAGGGACATCAAGGCTAACAAGAAGGGCCTCTATAGGTACAGATGGGATAGAGAGAAAATCAGGCAAAATGTGAGCCCTCTGAGGAGGAAAACGGGAGAGCTGGTTTCCCAG
>NW_010233582.1:0-24843 GCF_000690775.1 Eurypyga helias
AAAGCAATTAAAAAAAAAAGATTTCTAAATTATTAACATTTTTTAAATTATTAATGTTATTGGTGCCTCCATGTGAGCCCGCAGATAAACTGCGCTTTGTACTGGCACTAATAATTTATAGCCCGACCAGAGCCCTGTGGCGTGGAGACAATCCAAAATACACGAAGTTTTCTCTTGTCAACGTTACACGCGAGAGCCTGCCTGTGCAGACTCCTTTTCTCCCCCTGCCCACCCCAAAACCTCAGTGTGACCCTTCGCCGAACAAATGCTGATGAGACAATTTAATCATAACAATAAAAAAAAAAACCTCGGGCTTTTAATGTAATGAGCTACTTTGCTCATTACATGGGGGGAGAAGGGGGTGATACCAGCTGTTCTGCAGCACACGCTCCGCTGGGACGTACACGTTCCGCGTGTCCAGCGGCCAGCCGGTGCCCAGGGTCAGGGATCCATCCCGACTGTCTTACAACACCGGTACCACACAGTCCGTGCCAAGTACGTGCTCTACTCCACGCGGTCTGCACAGACCCGCGTGTCGTGGCTGAAGATGCGGCATCTGCACGCTGGCACGTGTCACCCTCTCGCACGTGTCACCCTCTCGCACGTGATGCAGGTGATACACCGGCCTCGGGCATACTGCGCTGGTGTGTCCATCGCGGGTACGGATGGAAACCAGCCCCACGGTGCCTGGCTTTGCCTCACACCTATGTCTCAGGCTTGCAGGAGCTGTGCATCTCTGTAAACGTCTGGAAGAGCTGAAGAGCACACGCAGAAGCACGTGCCACGCTCGCTACGGTGTGCCTCGGCACAGGTTTATGCCATGCCTCTGCTGATAAGCAAATCCTTACTCCACAGCGAAAGGAATTGCCTTCTTGCCCCCAGAGAAGCCAATCAAATCAAACAGACTGGAAAAGAAGACAGCCTCTTCATTAACCTAACAAGGAGCCCTGGGGATTTACACTCTAGACCAGAGATTCTCCTCCAGCTCTTGCTGGATGCTTTGCCGACGTTGCTTGTGCTCCTTCCCTGGACCACCCGGGCAGGTACGTGTCAGCCCTCCACGCCTTGGGTAGGAAGCAGCGGAGGGGCTGCAAATTCTTGCATAGCAGTGCTTTTCAGCCACACTTCAACCCTCTGCTTCCAAGACTGGAACAGCACCACCTCCTCCATCTCCCTGGCTCTGCCTGACCCAGCCAGCTAAGCCACTCCCCTCACCCCCAAAGCAGAGGACAGGCTTTATTCCAGTGCCAGCAGGCTTTGCTCGCCAGCGGGAAGGGGAAGGGTCCCTGCAGGCTGAGGAGCCTGCAGCCTGTGGAGAGATGCTTGTGGCTCCTGCGCCCTGCCAAGCAGCCCCGGGCTAGAACCTGCAACTGCCTAGTGCCCTCTTTAGGCACAGCGCAGGATGCTGCAGCCGAGCTGGAGTCCCCAGCTCACCCACAACCAAGGCAAAACCCACCAGCAATCCTTCTATTCATGCGGGGCCCAGTCCATCCCTGTCCTGCAGGTCCCTTGTCCCCTCGGGACCCCGCTACAGCCACAGGACAAGGCAGCAGCATCGGTCAATGGTGTCAGTTAATGAGGAGGCTGCTTCAGGACCAGGTTTTGGATCTTCCCCTCTTTGCATTAACATCACCGTACATGCACTGGCCTCCTTTTAAGGAGCAGAATGGCAACGTCTTCCCCTGAACACAGATATTGGTGCAGAAACACTCCTGTGCTGCTCAAGCCTCAAAACAGCAGACAGGCAGGTAGAGAGACACAATCCACAGTGCACGCAACAGACCTTAAATAGAGGGGCAAGGTGGGATCCCTCAGCTATCCCTAGTGCCCAGCTCAACCTCAGAGATCCATACCACCCTGGGAAGGTCTGGGGACAATTTCTCAGCGCTGGAAGCCGCAACCTACAGGGCAACGCTCTGAGGAAGCCCTCACCCAGTGAACACACACGGGGTATGGAAGTTCTCTCCCTTCCAGCAACCCTTCCCCTCACTTCTCCACAGCAGCTCTGGATTCAGCTCGTGAAGGGCCGCATCAATCTTGGTGATGCAAGCAGAATTGCTGTCAACAGATGGTATCACGGATGAACCTCTCCCACTGACTTCAGCATTTGCCTGCTCAGCTGTCTTCGTTGCACCTTAACTTCATCTGCATATTTTAATTGTCCGTAAAATTGTAAGACATCTAATTCTCATTAAGGTGAAAGGTCTTTAACACCAATTTATGCTATGTCTGTGGGTAGTTGTGTGTAGCTACTATTCCACAAACTTCCTAAGCCTCGCACTATCAACTAAATCATAGAATGAATCACAGAATCCCAGAACGGTTTGGGTTGGAAGGGCCCTTAAAGATCATCCAGTCCCACCCCCTGCCATGGGCAGGGACACCTTCCACTCGACCAGGTTGCTCCAAGCCTCATCCAGCCTGGCCTTGGACACTTGCAGGGATGGGGCATCCACAGCTTCACTGGGCAACCTGTCCCAGTGCCTCCCCACCCTCTCCGGGAAGAACTTCTTCCTGATATCTAATCTAAACCTCCCCACTTCCAGTTTAAACCCGTTACCCCTTGTCCTGTCACTACAGGCCCTTGTAAAAAGTCCCTCTCAGCTTCCTTGTAGCCCCTTCAGGCACTGGAAGGTGCTGTAAGGTCTCCCTGGAGCCTTCTCTTCTCCAGGCTGAACAAGCCCAACTCTCTCAGCCTGTTCCCATGGCAGAGGGGCTCCAGCCCTCTGCATGGCCTCCTCTGGACTCGCTCCAGAATCCTGCAACATCACCCTACTGTTTCAGCTCCCATCACTAAAGGGCAGGAGCATCTGGCAGTGCCTACACCTCACAACCCCCCTGTATTATGCCAACACTCATCCCCCTTGCTCCACACTGTCACCCAAGTAAGACTTACACCACAGATTCTGAATACTCAGATTGACACAAACTCTTGAAACAAAGGAGGAGAAGGACCCTCACATGCACACAGGGGTTAGGGACATCTTAAAATACTGGTACCGAATAGCAAAGCCAGCCCCTTCCCCTCCCATCTCTAAGTGCCCCTACCTCCATGGCTGGGCACGGCCATGCTGTTGGCCAGCTGGTAGAGACGCTGCTGCTGCTGCTCTTCAAAGGTGCCGTGTTCGTTCAGTGCCGACATCATGCGTCTGTAGTGCTCCTCCGGGGTCATCTGAGTCACCGCGTCCTCAAGCAAAGGCGTGTGGGAGTTTTCTGAAGAGCAGAAAGATTTGGTCTTTTTTCCAGAGAGAAATACAGTGGAAAAATCACATAAGTATCAGGATAGTGCCAAAAAAAGGGAAAAGGGGGTTAGAGGGGTATCAGCACGATTTCCTACAGCGCTGTAGGGTACCCACCAAACTGGATGGACCAAGCTGCCAAACGCAGCTGCTCTTGCGCTCTGAGATGTACCATTATATGCAGTCAAGGCATATCTGCAGCTTGCTAAACCATGGGCACACTTAGAGACAGAAAAGTCTACAGCTGCCATTGCCACAGCATCCAAATACTTCTGAGCAACCTCCCCCCTCCAAGCAACAAGCGTGGCATTGTGACGTGAAATTATCAGCAAGGTCTCTAGCACCAAGGTGGCAAAGGGGACGCGCAGGATAAGAGAGTTCACCGAGTTCTCACCCTTTCATCCTAGGGGACACGAGTTCTTTTTTCCCCACTAACACCCGATCAGACACGCTCCTCCTTCCCCCACTTTCCTGAACACCCGAAAGGACACAGTAACACGAGAGATGCCCAAGCACCCGGTGTAGGTGATGCTGCCAGCGATGACAGCCCACCCACCCAGCTCCAGGTGGAAGTCACAGAGCAGGTTGTTTCAGATCTGTGCTTATGGCTAAGCACCCTGAGGCCATTAAAATCACACCGAGCATGCCTACCTCTCCATCTTCCCGGAACGCTGCACAGCCCAGGAGGGAGGTGCTTTGAGGAAGGCCCTGCCTGCTCCCTGGGCAGTTGGGATCCACAAGGAGATAAAACCAGAGGCTTTCTGTTTACTGTAAGCAGAACTCAGAGTAATTACTGTTCTCCGCCTTGGTGGTGGCTGCTCTAACACTATTTTATCTTGGATCTTCCCCACAGGCAAAACCTTTTCATTACTGAGAGAGGAACTCCCAGTAACAATCTGAACAGGCAGAAGGGAAGGGAGGGAGCAGGAAGGGCTCCCCCCACGCTGCGGTCACCAGACCACCGCTGCGTTCAGTGAGTGACAAGACCACCCTACCGTGTGCCCCAGATTTGCGCTCCTTCATCCACCTCGTTTCACAGATAGAGTCCCTCAGGGCTCACGGCAGGTGACTCTACTGCTGGACTGGCTCCAAATTCAAGGTGGTGGCTCTGAGCTGAGGCCAGCATCAGCACCATGACAAATACGCAGGCACCAGACATCTTGCTGGGAAAAGAGCTGTGGATCTCTTTCAGATGAGAGAAAGACCCTTAGCTAGGTAGCAGAAAAGCGCTTGTGGCAAACAAATACAGTCCAAGAATCCTGAAGGGGCTACAAGAAAGCTGGGGGGGGCTTTTTACAAGGGCCTGTAGTGACAGGACAAGGGGTAATGGGTTTAAACGGAAAGAGGGAGATTGAGATCGGACATCAGGAAGGAATTCTTCCCAGAGAGGGTAGGGAGGCACTGGGACAGGTTGCCCAGAGAAGCTGTGGATGCCCCATCCCTGGAGGTGTCCAAGGCCAGGCTGGATGAGGCTTGGAGCAACTTGGTTTAGTGGAAGGTGTCCCTGCCCATGGCAGTGGGTGGGACCAGGTGGACATTAAGCTCCCTTCCCATCCAAACCATTCCATGATCCTAAAACATGGCCCTGTCACCGTAGCTTAGGGGCTGGTTCGGTTCTGCCTTGGCCAGAATGAGAGGCCACTAGTCGCCAGTGCTGTCTGCCACCAAACTCATTACACAGCCAAGCGTGCAGGGACTCGGATTTTGGGGATGCAACCTTCATGTGTCATAATGAAACCATCTCCTCCTCAAAACACAGGAGGGAACAACAACAACAATAATAATAATAATCATAATTAGTCTGAGCTGCACAACATTTCAATAAAAAAGGGCTGCGTGACCCTAGGCACTCTTCCTCTGTATAAGGGAAGTGACTTCAGTCCCCTCCAGCTCAGGTCAGCCATCCAGCTCAGCAGGGATTCTCAATCAGCACAGCAATTTGTGGCCGTATCTGCAACCACCGATCTCTATCTACCCCAGCGACATGTATCTGCACCTCAGGGACCACAGGGCTTCCTGTGGAAGTCACAGGTTCCTGCCCTGCTTCAAGCCAGCACAAGGAGCTGGGTGCCCACGCCTGCTGCGTGCAGCACTCAGGAACCAGACCCGAAAGAGGGAGGCTGCACAAGACAGCCATGTGCCTGCCCCCTCCCACTCCCCAAACCTGCAAGACACCAGTGGAAGGAGCAGGGGGGTCCCCCTTCCAGATCCCCCTCCCACCAGGTCACTCTGTGGGCCAGATTCCCGCTTCCTCCTTCGCTCTCTTGCCCAGGAATGCAGAAGTGCACCAACTGTTCCCTTCTGATGCTCTTAACCGAAGGTCTGAGGAGCACAGCCACATGCCACAGACCTGATTTAGAAAAATACCTATTTTTTTTTTTTCCCCCCAGCTGTGTCATTAGAGAAAAAAGGGAGGGGGGAGGGGATTTAATAACACTTAATTACCATAAACTCTATCCGATCAGCTGCAGAGCAGATTTCAGGTGCAAGGAAGGGAGGGAGAATGGGGGTGGCAAGGGGAGGCTAAGAGGAAGGAGGAGTCCAGGGAAAGGCTGGATTTCCACACTTAAAACTTGGAAGATTTCACATGACTCAGCCAGCGATAATTCCAGCTTTGCTGAAGCTTTGCTGTCTGCTTTTGTCATTACCAGGGGTAATGCGGGAGACTGATCTCGCCAAATCTCTTCCAGCTGCCAGGTGTGAAATGGACTCTGGCACGGTCACTGGGAAGGCACGGCCGAGGTGAGCATCTGTCGGGCCTTCCCGCTCTCCAGCGTGCCTCCCTGATCGCCAGAGCCAAGGGGAGCCCAGCTCCCACTCCACACCAACACTGCAGGGCCCCCATGGTAGCAGGCACAGGGAATTCAGGCTCCCGGAGGACTCGCTTTGCTCAGCCCCAAGGACTCGTCATTGCTGCACAACCTTTTCACCAAGCCTGTGTAAGACTCGTCCTCCCCGATCAATCCCAGACAAGACAGGAGCACCCCACCTGTCCATCTCCTCTCCTTTGCCACAACAAACCCACGAGAGGCTGAGATTCCCTGAATGGCCGTAAAAGCTCAAGGAGCCTGCTGGAAGAGCACCGCACCCCAGGCTGGAGGCCAGGTCTTAGTCGGTAGCTTTAGGGTCTCGTCTGCCTGAGCTGACGTCTTCCGGGGCCGTGCCCACCCCCACCATATTCAGCAGCATGGGTTTGGGGGGCCAGCGAAGGTGTTAGCAAGAATGGGGCCAAACTTCTTCATTTGGCCTAATTGGACAGCTGCCAAAGCACCCAACATATGGATATCCCCTCAGAATAAAAGGATAAATGGGTATAGGCTGGATCTGAATTGGTCAGCTGTAGACCAATTCCAGTTTTGGTCTAATTCATTAGCGAAAGATGCAATAAGACTGTGTTTTGGTTTAAATGATCTACAACAGCAAAGAAAAGAGAACAGCACAGGGAGCAGCGTGGGAGCGCATCAGCCCACCCCAGGGGGGCCAGCACAACACTGTTCCTTACGTGTGTTTTCCAGCACTTAGTCCAGCCTGATCTCAAATCTTCCCAAACAACGAGCCTTCCACCAGATTTATTTTTCAGCAGTTCAAATAGAAACCAAAATACTCTTTAATGATTTTTTCTTCTCTTTGCAATTGATCAGTTTTATTCTACGTCTCCAGGTATCGGAGAAGCAGATCCCCAGACACGCCGTCGCTGCAGGAGTAGAAGGTTTTACTTGGGGAATTGTCTCCCGGGGAGAAAGCTTCCCCCGTGACCCGCCAGCACAGCCCTCGCTCCGCGCCTCTGACACGCTCGCATTTCCATATTAGACGCGAGAACGTTCTGCTCTGTTTGACAGCGGCGCTGGCGCGGCCCTGTTTCCACTGAGATAGGGCTCCTTTTGATCTCCGGCGCGCACGCTGCGAGCGTTGGGGAGGGGGGAAGGGAAGGTTACTGCTTCCCCGCTGGAAGGGTTTCCAGCCCTACAGGTGTTTTTTCACTCACTCAGAGGGAAGGAGTGATTTACTTGGCTGCCTCTGTTCTCCTCGCCTCGCCAGGCGCAGGCCACGGCGGCACGGGATGTGCCGCGGGCACGGGGTCACTTCTCCTCTTCAAAAGGCTGTGGGGGAGACAATGCTGCTGTGCCCCCAGCCAGCGCCGCGTCCAGGGTCAATGTGCAATGGAGAGGGGACGGTCCCCACCCCGACCTGCACACCAACGCAGGAGAGAGCGAAAGGTGGAGGACCAGCACGAGGAAAACCTCGGGATGGAGGGAAAGGAAGGGTGTCCCGGGCTGCTACAGACCTGGCTCCTGCGTGGGGCTGCACGGGCTACAAAACTCCAGTGGGTCCTTGCTTCCCTTCCCACTCCTTCGTCACAAGCTGCGCTCGCAGCATCTGGGTCCCAGCCAAGCCTGGGGCTCCAGCACAATCTCACACTCCCAGCACTACTCCACTCTTCCCAAATTCCAGGTAACCAGCCTCTGGGGTCCACCCTGTTCGAAAACGGCTTATCACACGGCGCAGATCCTTCTGTTTCCAACCAGCTCCTTAGTACGGAGTTGGGAAGACGGGGCTCATTTCCCTCCTGGTCCTCCACGCCAGCGGAACACTGCCGGAGTGCCAGCAGGATGGGAAGTCTCCTGGGAGTTCTCAGCTGCGAAGTGCTCTCACTGTCTGGGGCTTAAGACACAGAAACATTGGCTACAGCCCCTTCTCTGACCCCCTGTTCATAGCAGGGGGTGGGTAGATAAAGGCCCCCAGAGCACAGAAGTCAGCCCCTCACTATCCTGATGGCATCCCAGGCTGAGAACGCCTGCCACAGGGATGGAGAACAGGGGCTCCCCGATGATCTAATGTACTAAAAACCAGGTGATGTGGGAGAAAGGCCCAGCTCAGTATTTCCATTCTGTCTCACACTCTCAAAGGGCAGGGAAGGCTTTCTGAGAAAAAAGTAGGAGTAGAAAGTGAAAGTTGGCTTTTATTCAGGGCTTCCTAGGAACCCCTCTCGTAGCGAGTTGGGGGAATCCCCCATTCATTCAGCGTTAGGAAACAGGATTTAGATCCTGAGTGCACACTGCAAAGCCAAGGACTGCTCATCTGCCTCACACAGCACTCAACCCACTCGGGTCCAAGTCGGCGAGACAGCCAGAGGAAACGAACAGGATGGGATCATCTGGTCCCGCTGCTCCCATGGCAAAACCATCAATCTGTGCAAGCCTAGCCGCTTGATCAGGGTGCATTCCAAATGCAACAGTTTGGTTTCAGATGGCTGGGTTAAAGTTTAGCCCATTCTCAACCAGGCCACACAGGTTGCTGTTACCTGGATTCAGTTCCTAAGCATGCACCGTCTTGGAATTAGGAAGGATACAGACTCTGCAGAAACAGCACAGATGACAGCAGGTCTACCAAGAGTGTTACAGGGGTCTCATGCCCCTGTGTAACAAATGCATTTCGGAATCTACAGGAGCATCCTGCTGGGACTTACCTGCACGTCTACTAGAAACATTTCAAGGATAACAGGAATAGGGCAGGTGAAAAAAATCAAGGAAAACACGTAAGGAGCAGCAGTATATAGGGTTCCTCTTTACAGCTTTCAGAAGAGCCCAGTAAAAAACTAAGGTGCTTTTACTTGTATTAAAGAGTTGAGAGGCAGGAGAGGTTAAGTGAAAGAAAGATTTAGTATGTTCTTAGGTAGCGTCTGCAATATTAAGTGACACTAGCATTTGACATCCTCCCCGAGTATGCTGCCTTGCAGATCGTAATTTGGGGACAAGGAGTCAAGAAGAGACAATATGCAGGAACATTATGTGAAATCAGGATGCAGTACAGGTCCCTACAATATATCTTCATGTGGCATAATACAAGGTATGTAGTTTAAGGAGGCTTCAGGACAAACTGCTGCAAAAAAAGTGCCCTTTGAGATTTCCTGGATTGGTTATTGGGAATATACACCCTGAGGAGTCTCAGCTGCTGGACTCCAAACCCATGAAACAGGATCTAGCTTCAGACAGCTAGTCTGCTTTTATTTTTGTGTTTATTTTAGCGGCCAAAGACAGCAGGTTAAGCACGGCGATGGAGGTGGGTATTACTGACAGCTAATTAGTTTGAGCTTAACAACAAAGCCTTTAAGTGAACGGCCTGCAAAACCTCATTTATGCAACCTCGAGACAAACTCATTAGCTGCAGGCTCCATTACCCACTCCACTTTGCTAGTCGTAAAGAAAGTTTAAAAACCCTGTTTACAGGAAAGAACCATAGGGCATATCAGGATATTAAAAATATAATAATAAAATCCCTAAAAAGAGAAACCTTCTGCAGATTCCATCTCTCTAGGAACAGTGCCATAAATGCATAAGAAAGAACTAGGCAGCCCTATTCTCCCTGCTAGGCTTTTTTCCCTTTAAAGGAACAGATGCCAGCACGATAAGCCTCTGTGTATCTTTTATATTAAACATGTAATCAAGACATTCTGCCTGGAAAGTAGAAACACCCCTAAAATCCACCTCAAAAGCTGCAGCTTGCTCTTTTAATCATAAAACAATTATTGTAATTAAGCGGCAATCCCTTTCTCGCGCTGCGAGCTTCCCTCCGATTAGATAAAGAAAGCACAGTGCGCTGGTAGCCTGCTTCATGCACCCTCAGCGCCGGATACTTCCAGCTCCCACACCGCCGCCTCCTGCAGCCCTCCCTTCCCTCCCTCCTTAATTTCAATTAAGTTCCACTCTTAAGAAAGGAGAAGAAAGGGGAAGGGGATGGGGGAGGGAGAAGTAGCACTTACCCTTTGGGGACTCACTTCTGGCTTTCTTGCTTTCTAAAGGACACTCACTGCTGCTGTTGGGAGAACATACTCTTCTCTTGCCTAAAATTTCATCTAGAAGAGAGATGAGAAACCTGAGTATCAGATAAGGCTGTACTTTCCTCTTTGCAGAAGCAACCAGAGACACTTTGGTGTTTTGCCTCTCTCGCTCTCACACACACACAGGCACACGCACACGTATATTACAGGCAGAGGCAAAAAAAAAAATGAAAGTAAGAAAAATCATCATCTTGAGAGCCTTGATCTGCTTTCCTAATCACGCAGCCCAAAAGCACATAATGACTATTCACACACTGATCAATGCAACGCTTCAAAGCTATAAATTCTGAATCCAGTTGATTTCCTTACTGAGTTTCATCATTTGTTCTGTTGCCTTTTGTCCCCCTGATGTTTCCACTCCTTTCATGCCCTGATGCAAAGCAACTGGGGGAGAGAAAGGGGAGGAAAAAACCAACACACAAAAAAAGCACAACAGATCTCTGAATCTTCCTACCACAGTATCTCTCTCGCTCGCTCGCTCGCTCTCTCTCAATCTCTTCCCCCCCCGTCTTCCCCCTCCTCCTTCAAAACCTCAAGGTCCTTAGCAATCTTCCCCCTCTAGATTGTACGGAAACACTCGAGCCTTTTGCATTACTGCAGCCCTACAAACCAACACAAAATACCTAATATACAATTACAGCGTCCCCGAACAGATTTAAAATCAATATCCTCCCATAATAACGCTGGGGAAACTGAAAGCATGATGTTGCATATGGGCAGGAAGGAAGAGGCTGTTTGTCACTGCAAGCACCAAATTCTCATCTATCAAGGGCTTGTTAAAGATGCAGCATATTAAAAATTAAAAAAAATAAAAAAAATCTCACCGAGAAGCACCATATTTGAGCGAGCACACGTTGCATCTGCCCGCGAGTCAACACGCACGCAAAGCTCCTGCGATTTGCCCAAAGCGTGCCGGTTAAGAAAGGTTACAAACCCCCTCGGTGCTATTTATAAGAACAACAAAATTATTTCTCTTCCAGGGGACATTTTAAGCCAAGCAACTGTCCCTCGCGCTCAGGATCACTCCACGTTACTCTGAATTCAGCTCAGCAAGCCCAGGTTCCTGCCTTGGCAGCGTATTTATCAAGAGATCCGGAGCGCCGAGCTGTGGGCTGAGCCGTGCCGCGAGCAGCCAGCCAACGTGCCCAGGGCACAGCCTGCCAGGCGATGCCTCTATCCAAATTCTGGAACTCGGCGAAGTTACAAGTGGCATTTCAAGGTTTTAAAGAGCACAAGCTGCCTCCGATCTTATCGCGCCATGACCCTGTCACCCAGCCTGTTAACGAACCTGGCGCTCAGAGCCAAGCGCGGAGGCTTGCAGCCATCCCTAAAAAAGTGAAGGAAATGCAACAAAACAGCAGCAATTGGAAAGCAGATGGGAGAGGACAGAGTGACAGCACTTCAGTTTTCTCAGCACTCCACATCTCAGGTGTTGAGTCAGCCTTTCAATACAACTTGAATTTCATCCCTCCTCCTGCCTCAGTTTACCCTTCACATAACTCCTCCGAAGCCGCAGACAGTATCCGCTTGCCAAGCCAGCATCGAAGCTAGGAAGTACCTGGCCACAGCGCACAAACAGAGTCCCAAGCTCCCTCCCCACGGAACGCTTCATTCTTCATGTTGATTTTCCTGGAAATGTTAGTCTGATGCTGCAAACCCTCAGCGCTGGAGGCCAAGATCATATATCCTCCCCAGAAGCGCTCTCATCCGGGATTTGTGGCTTTGAAACAACAAAAGCCCCGTCGCTCTGCTCGCCCCTCCCAGCCCGGGCAGGAGGCTGTGAAGCCCAACAGGGCTTGTTCTTAGGTACTTCAGGCAGAAGAGACTCCATGGAAGAACCGGTGACAGAAGCACCAGCTACACGTGATCACAGTTATCATGTGAGCAGCAGAGTGAAGATTCCCTGATTTCACAGCTCTGCCAAGGCACCTCATTACCCTCCTATCACTCCTTCTCTCTTGCTGTTCCACCCCCGCGTGCCCATCTGCCAGCAGGCGCTCGCTCCGGCTCGCGCCATTCCCCGCTATTCCCAGACACGTCAGCAGGACGGGTTGCACGTCCCAGCTCACTCCCAGCCGGCTGCTTGTGCAGGGGAAGGCCAAGATTGCTCGGCGACTCCGAAGTGGCACCAACTCCACCAGACCCGCGCCCCACCAGTCCCCACAACACCCACGTCTTTCACCGGGTGAACAGCCAGGCGTGAGAGCCTGCCACCGGCCGCATGCCGCCGGGATGGCCCGGGTGTCTCCCAGTCCGGACTGAACGTGGGCCCCCGGAGAGATCCCACACCAGGGTATTAATCTCTAGGATGATCTGCAGCGTTTTCCTTCCAGCATCTCCGGTTCACCTTGTACCAAAGCACCAAATCCCACACACTGAGTTTGTTTGGGTTGCTCCTCAGCAGTTTTTATGGCAGTCAGTTCACAGAATGAAAATTTTCCTCCCCTCCCCAGCCCTTCATTTAAGGTAAAGTCCTGGGATATGTCAGAGGCTGCCTCTGCCCCCAGAAGCATGAGGACTGAATCAACAAGATACACAGCAAGCAACGAAAAGGGAGTAATTATCATCAGTAGCTAGTTTGGAGGCAGAAAGATCTAACAATCTGCCCCAAACTTACCGTGCCAGTCCGACAGCACAAGACTGAACACCAATCTTTTGATCTCTGGCCCGGCGCCGTAAGAAGCCATACCCCCCTCCTGGCTTTCTTAGCTGCCAAGCGGAGAAGAGGCAGGTCCCATTTGCAGCAGCTGCTCAGCGAACTCACAGATTCTGGGGTACAACCCAAATGGCAACAAATTTGTATTACAGCACCAAGCCTTTCCTCTCTACAGCTTACAACAGCTAAGCACATGCCCTGTTACAGGACACTGGGCTCTAAGTTCATCCCTTTAGGGATTCCACTCATCCCACTCACACACAAAGAACCAGGACGGTGGTTGAAGGCACTGGCGTGGGACCATCCACAGTCCATCTCCCCCCGGATTTTGCAGCAGCAAAACCATGTGTGTTCTGCAAATGAGTCGGCAGCGTAGCTTCTGGATGCCTTACACCCTCCCGGGGACAGGGTGTGCGCTGAGAGCACGGTGCTGCTCACTGACCGCAGAGCCAGAAGGTAGCTGTTCTCTCAGCCCGTGCACCTGCAGAAGGCAACACTCCACCTCAGACAGGGGATGGGGAAGGAGAGTTGTGACAGGCTTGTCCCCCCTCTAAATTCCTGCTTTTGCCGCCTCTCTCCTGATTCTACAAAGCATTTCAGATGAAAGGAAGCCAAATCAGGGCAGTTTTTTAATATTAAAGCTGAAAATGAAAGACATTATCAGTAGAACTGCAATGTTATGAAGCTAGGGCAGGCAATAACACAAGTAAGGAGTGCCAGAGGAAGCCCCAGGCATACTGATCACCTACTGCCCCCAGTGCAACACAGCCCTGACTCTGTACACCCCTCCGATCCCCCCCAGGTCTCCCATGCAGGTCCCCAGATCCTGCATTGCACTCAAGGCTCCTGCTAGCCTGACAAGGCAGCACAGAAAGCGATTCAGAGAGGTTTTTGGAAACAAAGCCAATATTTTCCCCCAGGATTTGAAATCAAAGTAGATCTACCCGCCCTCCTCCATGGGAAAGACCAGCACTCACCTGCTGCATCTCCACAGTGAGAGATGAACAGGGACGGGTCAGCCAGGTAGGTCAGCGGGAGGAGGGCAGCACTCCTGACCCCCAACAGCCGTATCACCCCCTGGCTCTGCAAGGACGCGGGTATGACACCACAAAAGGAGCTTGTGTAGAAGCCAGGGCAATTAGGCTTTACCTCATCACTGCCTTGCCTGGACCTGAGGCACACGGATTAGAGGCCACGGGAGGAAGCGTCTCTCCTGCACTGCCTCTAATCCTCAGCCTCCCAGCCCTCAGCAGAGCCGGGTGACTTAGCAGTTGTGTTCATCAACACATCTAAGAACCCCAAGCCTCGTTATCAGCTTTGAAAAGAGGACTTGGGAGCCTAAGTCAGCCGGGAAGATTAGAAAACCTATCTCTAGGTTTCCCCAAAGAGGGAGGGACTTTATCTCCACTCCACCAAGGACAGACATTGCATCAACGGCAGGGTGAGAACGATGACTGAGCACAGGGGTTCACCTGGAGAAGGGAAAAGAACACGTAAGAGGCGGTCACAAAAGTTTTGCCCTCCCAACGCTGCTAAATGGGTGACTGCAGAGTGAGTCCCAGTCACGGCCAAGGGACCGCACCAAGATTTTCTGCGCTGTGTTATGCTACAGACGCAACGGGAAGAGATCAAGACCTATCTCACGCTCCCTATCCATATCACTGGTCTTGCTGTGAAAGCTTCTTGGACCCAGAAGTTCTGAGTAAACAGAGAACTGAGCCAACTAACATGGGAAATCACCCAGGCTCCGATAGCCAACATCTATCCAGAAGAGAGTCCTTTTTTCACCTCCTTTCACATTATTTTAAGAGGAGGAAAACATCCTCCCTTATTCTTAACTCTCCCATCAAACTTAAACCCTGGAGATGACAATTCCCACTGACCAGTCTGAAATGTCTTGGCAGCGTCTCGGTTTATTCAGCTCTCCCCTTTCCTTTGGCACAAACAGGCTACCACCAGAGGAGCAGCTCTGCTCAAACGACTCTGGTGCTCCGGCCCCGCTGCTCTGTCTGCTCCTGTGCCGACTGTGACAGGTTTGCGGGGACCCCGGAGACTTACTTCCCCAGCGATGGGCTCGTGGCTTTGTAAGACGCTGCGCCAGCTTGCCGAGTCTCAGCAGGCCCAGAGCTGCTCTCAACAAAGGCTGGCGTACGAGGGGCCATGCAGTGGGCTGCGCACAGCGGCGTGGAATCTGGCTGCACATCGGCCCCATCCCTTGCCACCAGGAATCAATGGAACAAAGGGAGAGTGAAGCACAAGGTCATGGGAATAACGGGCCATAATTTAACTGAAGGCAAGGAGAATGGGAAAAAAAAACATTGGGGAAGCTGGGGGAAGGGAAGCAGTGGGCTTCTGGGACTTGGGATCCTAAAACAATACATGCGTGCCAACCCACGGGGCAGGAAGGGGGTAACACTGCTGGATCTCCACAAAGGGGATGTCAAACCAGCTGCAAGACAAAGGTAGCATCCTCCTGCCAGCAGGTCAGCTCGGCAGCTTCAGGGACGTGGCAGGCTTCAAGCCTTAGCTATTGCACTCGCCGCTCCTTTATGTCTCCACATCTCTATCTATTCATTGGTTGTCACTCAGTTTTAGACTGCCAAGCTCTCCAGGGCAGGAAGCACCCTCTTCCTAGCTGCTGTACCAGTCTGAAGAGTACGAACAGCAGAGTAAGCTGGGCACTGCTGGCTCAGGACTGTCCCTCACCCAGACCAAGGTATCCACAAGCGTTCCCTAAGCATCACGCTTCAAGCTCCTTGTGACAAGAGGCTCTTGGAAACAGGAAGAGAAACACGAAACAAAGGGGAGGGAGGAATGGGACACACTAGTGGTCTCTTACTACAAAGAAAGGAGGATGCAATATCAAACAATCAAAGGTTTTTCTCTTTCCTGCTCACTTTGAGAGAACTTAACTTTGGCAGACTGGTTGTGCAGTCACTCCTCTCGAGGGCAGAGAAGGGCTCCAGCAGGCGAGAGTCAGGGATCACCACTCACCCATCTCAATGCACTGCACAGAACGTAGCACCCTAAAGGTAGGCCTAGTGTCATTAACCCCTTCCCAAGACAGTGGCTGAGCAGAAGGATTCCCAACGGACAGCGTATCAACCTTCCATTCCTAGGCTTGAGAAGGAGCCTGCATCCCCTTTCTCAGCTCTAAGCACTAGGCCATCTGCGCTTCCTCCTGCCATGCAAACAGTATCCTGCCGCTTCCCACCAGCTTGTGATCACTCCGTTTTCCTAGCTGGAGCTAAGCACCTAAAAGGACCATCCAGTATTTCAGTTCCAAGGGGTGAAACAGGAAGGTGCAGGTCGTGCTGCAGCCATCTCCTCTCTGCCCATAACGAGGCTGTTTATTAGAGAAGGTGCAGCAGCATCCTCTTGTCTCCCAGATTCTGACAAAATTCACTTTTACAGCATGTACTAAGCCACAGAAAGGTGGTAAATATTCATCATATGAGAAACACTCAAGGAGAGGATATACTGCACTTAAGAGAGAGATCTGAATTAATTTTATATGCTGCAGAGAGGCTTTTTAGCAATTGCAGACTTGTGAATCCTTACTCTCTTCCAGAAAAGATTTAAAGAATGAGGCTGGGAGGCGGGGCTGGAAGTCCAGGCCTTCTGGAGACTCGCTCCCTAGCTCTAGAAAGGAGCATGTTCTAGCAGGTAAGACAGGACAAGGGGGAAGCTTGTTAAATCCGAAGATTTCAGCACAGTTCCAAAAAGGATCAGGTTTTCCTTGAGGGACCAGAAACCTCTCAGGCAAAGGTCATTTGGCCTCAATTCCTCTATCTGTGATAAAAAGCTATGAAAACTGGCATCATTCCTCCGACACAGCTACCTCCCCTCGTCCTGGGGAAGGCCACACAACACCCAACCATGCCAAAAGCTGGGTGAGGCAATAGGGCAGGGCCAGCCCTTGTGTTTCCCTGCGGGGGTCCCAGGTTCTCTATCTTCTGCCTGTGGTCACTGCCACCGACCCAGTATCCCCTCCTCCACAACCGGGACAGCTACTCCACCTCCTCTGGCTGCTGCTTCCACAAGCTCCCAGCATTTCTGTAGAAAAGGGAATGCTGAAGATAGTGATTTCCAACAGAGCTGCCGGTGGTGCTGTACCCTTAGCACCATTTAAATGTCCGATTGCACTCATTCCGCCCCTGAAAAAACCAGCGCTCCTCCAGCCCGTGACAGCTTTGACAGCCAGACTCCTTAATTCCTTTTTCTTATTCCCTTAATCTGTCATCTTTATCAGGCTGGGGAAGTGCCAGGCAGCATGCAGGAGCCCCGGCCCCGATCAATCTCCACATTACAGCTGACAGAATGGTGCTAATAACTTATTGATCTAATGTTTGCCAAGCCCCACTGGGGCTGAAAGGCTGCCATTGATTGGCTTGAGGGAAGGAGCCTCTCAGCTGAGAGCAGAGCGGAAAGCCTTCAAATTGTCTTCTTCCCGAGGAGCCTGGAGATGGAGGGAGGGTGGGGAAAGGAGAACAGGGAAGAGGAGGGCAAGGGAACTGAAGAGAGGAAGAGAAATGGAAAGGAAGAAGGGTGCACGTGTGAGATGGGGATTAAGAATGGAAAAGGAAGGGGGGAAAAAAGGGTTTGAGAAGCAAAGAAATACAAGGAGAGGAGGGAAAAGAGCAGGAAAGGGGAGAATAGGAAAGAAAATGAAAGGAATTGGGAGCATAATGATTGTGCAGAGCTGAAAAATTAATGACATAGGCAGCTGACCCCCTTTCTTGCTCTCCGCAAATCGTTAATAAAATCTTTCCAACCCCCCAGCCCCTCATCCTCGCTCGGCTCCTCCCAGGTCTGTCCGTGTCTGACGTAAAGCACGCGGCGCAGCCGGCTCCCCTGACCAGGTCTGAAACCTCAAGCTTGCATGTGGGGAGAGGGCACGGTTAGGACAGATTCCAGTCTGATGTGAGTCTGTTCCCCACAGTGACACACAACTTAACCCTTGAGAATGCCCACCCACCCACCTCCTGGATGTGCACTGAGAAGGCTAATAACCAGAGGAAGTCATCAGACATGTTCAGCAGAGGGAAAGGAGTTGAGGGTCTTACTGTGCCCCATGAGGAAACCTGGGCTTACCTGTACACGCAGAGGCCGCAGGAGGGGAAAAAACCCCCAGCACGTGACCTTTCACAAATTATAGTGATGGTTATTGTCATTTTCCCAATTACCCTAGATCAGGGCAGGCCGGTTTTCCCAAAGGGTACGTGTGTTGGAGCAGGGACCGAGCTGGCAGGGTTCAAGGAAAGGCAGGCATGGTCCCACTCCAGTCCGGCAGGTTGGCCAGCCCCAGGGCTCTACACACACAGTGCTCATTGTGCTCAGGTCTGTTTTCCCACTGGACTTCTCTCAAGTCTACCAATCCAAAAAGCTGGGTTAACATTTCATGTGTCTCCTCCAACCCATTTCTCCCATGCACACTGCCCTGCACCCCTTTTCCTGCTGCAGGGCCCCTTTCACCAGAGACCTGGCGAAGCTGTGAGCCGTTCAGCACCCTGCCGATGGCTTCAAAGAAACAAGGAGCAGTCCAACGCCTGCTACCTGGACGTCAAAACCCTGCCTCTGAAGTGGGGTCAGGAGCAGGGACTCGCTGCCTCCGCTTCCCGTGCTCCCACCCAGCAGCAAGCAAGAGTGGACAAGGCAGGTGCCACGTTACAGGCTGTTCTGGATGTCTATATATAACATCAGTGAGATGTCACCGCACCAGTGATTTGTTTTCAGCTCTTTACTAGCTGCCTGTAAGGCACCTGGGAAAGGAGGTGGAAGCAGGGGGTGGGGAAGAGGTTATTTTTGGAAGCAGGATAATCTTGCTCTTCCTAGAGCTGCAAGGAAAGGAAGAAAGTGTCAGTGTTTATTTCAGTTTCAAAGCCTCAACACGCGCTGGCCATGAGTTTGGCGGCTGATGTAGAGTGACGGACTCACTGTCCTGACCATGGCCACCTGCCCTGTTCACGCCGGGTGCAGAGGAGGCCAAGCTACCTGAGGTGCCACGCGGAGTCCTGTCCAGCTGTGGCACTCCTTTCCTGAAAGCGAGGGAGATACACCTTGAAACACATCACCGATCTTCCCAACAGGGTTTGCAGAGCCATCTTATAAGAAACCTTCCTGCCAGGAGCAGGCTTCAAATCCCTGGCAAGACCAAGGTTTATTGAACTCCAGGACAGGGCACTAAACTGCCTCAGCTCTTCCTCCTGCAGTGGCAAAGCCAAGAATAAACCCTCAGCACTCACACCAGCAAAACCCCCAGCACTAAGCTACGCTGCGAGTGCAGTTGCAGGGCACAGCAAAAGGAGATGCTTCCACATTGGGCTTTCCCATTTTTCCTTCATCTCCCAAGACCTCTGTTCATATTACAAAAGGATGTTGGTTACTTCCCACTCCCAAGAGGCTCCAGAAGAAATAAAAATGAACTTAAATAGGACACAAGGAGATGACAGTCCTCCAGATCCAAGCCAAGAGGATGAATGGCACTGACAGAGCCCAGACCCTCATGTTGCCTAGGTCAACAACTGTCCTTCACGGTAAAACACATAAACAAATGTGGCTGGGCTTACAACTCCTAGATGCCCGTTTGGTGCTGATTTTCAGCTCAATTTAAGGCAGCAGTTCAATAAAGGCTTCTGCTTTTTTTTTTTTTTTGGTTATTGTTTGGCTTCGCTAAACGAAAACATGTCTGCATCCTAGCTCATTATCACATGCTGGGAGAACAGCCCTTCACTGTGATTTTGTCTCTAACCATTAGCTATAACATCCCTAATCCCAACTCTCTTTCACCCCCAATATCAACTCCTCCTCCAGATGGAAGCTCTAGGTCTCAGTGCGAGGTCAAATGAAGTTATTGGGAAGCCCTCCGTGGCAGGCACACGGGAATTCAGGGGTAGGCCCAAAGAAAGTCAGACAACTGGCTTGATTCACCTACAGATCCACGTGTGTGAGATACAAGCGCTGCCTCGTCAATGGAAATTCCAAGACTAGTTTTTAAATGGGAATCTGTTCACAGTTCACTCCTGAAATTTCTCCTTCTCCCTTGCTTAGACAACAGAGCATCGAGTGGAAACACGAGACAGGAGCATTAATGCAGAACAACTAATGACCTCGCAGAGGGATCTTTCTTTCAGGATGTTTTTGAGACATGTAGATGGGCAGTGCTTTTCCAGGCTGCAAAAGCACCCAGAATACATGGCTTCCAATGGAACAGGACTCCTAAAGTGGACTCCTCAAGGGACACAGATGTCACCCTCTCCCCATCACGTGGGATTTCCACAGGAACCACTGCAGGTTAACGTGCAGCTATACTGGTCATTGAGAACACCACTGCTGAGGCCAAGGCTCTTGGGCTTTGTCATCTCCATGACACTGACCAACAAACAAACCCTAGAAAAACCCCAAAGCTCTCTGGGAGCTCTGCAAAGCTGGCCTTCTGCTGCTTCCCACACCCCAGCCAAAGCAGCCTCTGATCACTGGGGAAGGGGCCTTTAATACACGGGCAGTCCCAAATATTATCTGCAGAAGCATAGCACAGTGTTTGGAGCAAGACCTGATACTCTGCCATGTCTCCATTAAGTGCCTGCTCTCAGACAATATTCAGACACCAAGACAACTCCCTCTGATCACAAGGGGCAGAAGGAAGAGAGGGAAGATCTACCCACCTTCCTCTAGCATCAGTGAGCCTGATCCCTCCACTTCTATCCATGCAAATAGTCCTACTGCAACTGGAAAGTCATGAAATCTGGCGCTGCAGAACAGAGGGTATTTGAGGAGAGAAAGAGGAGAAATTAACAGGATTTTTGCAGGAGAAAAATGATTTAGAACCTTGGGACCTGGACTCTATTGCAATCTATTGCAAAAGGCTTGTTCAAATCCTAAAGCAGCGTGCAAAGCACACACATGAGGGAGAAGGCACCCATGGAGCCCCTCAAGGCCTCCTCCGTCCCCCCGCCCCCCCCACACGCGCCCTGGCAGACTGCATTAGCCAAACTGGATAGAGGGGATTGGACTTGTTTACAGACACACCACTAGCTGCTTAAAGGGGTTCTAAATCCGTGTTTGATGTGCAAACCGCCAGCTTTGCTACTGTGCCTTTGTCAAGCAGCCCTGGCTCTGCTCATCCTCGTGTGTGTGTCTCTCAATTAAGATTAAAAGCGCCTTGTGCCATCATCCGCTCTCGAGGTAAGCCCCTCCGCAGTGCCGGTGCTGTACCCTGTCTGTTGCCTTGCATTTACCTGATCCGTTGGGAAAGGACTTTTATATTCTCATGAGGCTCATCGCCTGTCCTCCCCTCCCACACGCGCACTCCCCCCGAGGCATTTCAGCACACCCGCTCTACCTTTGCAGATGTTGTTAAGCCTCTTACTGGATCTCACTGAGGCAGGCTGCCTCTGTATGTTCCTAAGGAAGTACAGACCCCATTATATGTACTTTTACTTTCTTCCTCCATTTGGCATAACTCCATTGTGGCTGCAATTTCCTTAGCACCGAGAAAGCATTCTCCAGCATTTTCCACTGCACACCACCACCAGAAAGGATGCAGAGGAACATCAAGTCCGCAGGGTCAAGAAGGGAGACACCATCCCCGCCTCGAGGCAAACTGGTGACGCTCAGCGCTCCCAGGTCAAAGCTTATTTTTCCAGGTAGGCTCTACAGACATTCCCCACAACTACAGTCCTGCAGGCTGTCAGCACTTTGGTGATGTAGCTCACCTCTCTTCTCTGCAAAGAGAGAATCTCTCTGCCCAAAAGCCAACTGTACCTCTCAGCAGCTGGATTAGCTAGCTCCAGGTTTAAAAAAACCCATATATGTACATATATATATATAAAAACTTTTACAAGGTCCAACACTGGCCAGAGAAGTAGGAGGAGATTAAACCTAGGAGCTGGATATAAACCCAGCGTAGAGATAACCTGGGTTTCAGAACAGGAGCTGGGTATCATTGTGATCAGTGAAGAGCAGCAGAGCGGGCAGAGAGGCAAGCGCCCTTCCTTTCCACTACATTCCCCGGTCCCCCACGAGAACTCACTGCTCTTCCAGTCTGTGCTGGAAACAAGGAACACTTGCACACTTCCAATTTGCAGAACCGTTTGGTGAACAGCCATTTACCCAGGGACTACAGGCAATACAAGCACCTCCACTCCAGGTCATCGAGAGGCCAGAGGAAGCAGAAGTGGCAGAAGCTGACTACTCTTACAAGTCTGATGACATGACAGTGTCAACAGTCAACCCAGATGAGAAGGAAGGAGGAACAGTGTGAGGATGCTGATGGGTCAAATTCTAAACCAGCGCGATGGATTTCCTCAGCCAGTTAAGAGTTCGGAGTTACAAACAGCGCAGCTCTTCCCAAAAACCAGGACTCCACCATTCCTAAGGAAACCCGAGCGCGTCTGTGGTAATTGTAATAAATCCGTAGCGGTGCAGAGCGGGCCCAACGCACGCAAGTCTGCTCCGTGATGAAGAGATCTCGGTAATACCTTACGGTCCCCAGAGCAGTGAGATACAGCTGATGTGCATCAAGAGTATCTCAATCATTACCACAGCTGACGGTGGCTCCGAAGCCAATCGATAGGGCAATTAGATTTTATCAGTACACGCCTCTCGGCCACCTACTTCTGCTGCCGTTGCAAAAGCCCCGGTTCCCCCTGCCAGTCCCAGCTCCCCACACGTCCTACCAAAAAGCACTGGCTGGAGCAGGGTTTTGCTTTTTTGGTACATTTTTGCTGTTGGTGTTCCTTATTTCCTTTAAAAGGCTGGTATCGGGACACTTCAAATGTGAGTTAAGCTGCCAGCTGTTCTTATCTGTGTGTCTTGCTTCAGCACACACACTAGCGGGGGGAAAACCACCCGCACCCCCAAATCTCTCATAATCAAACTATAATCCACACCTACTCCATACTGTCACAGTGGGAACAACACCACAGAGGCCTGGCAGAGAAGCTCGGGAGGACAAGACAGGAAGCTGAGCTCTGGTATTCAGCCATCATTTGCTCTATGATCTTGGGCAAATTTGCCTTTCTGTGCCTCGGTTGACTCATGCACCTCTACAGCGTCCTTGAAACGTGGTGGAAGGCATTACACGTCTTGTCCAGCATCGCTGATGAAACTTTACTTGCTGGCAACATAACTACCTCCCCTTCCCCATTATCACTTGTCCATAGCTCCCTTACGGACATCCACAGAGGCACGGTGCAGGATCCAAGAGGAGCATTTCTGCTCCATGTTAAGTTGAAACCAGATGAACTTCCCCAGAAAAGCCAGGTAGCACTACAAACCCAAGCAAACATGCTCATAAAGGAGTTGGCAGGCGCAGAGGCAGCACGGGGAACCTCTGATTAATGAAATTACAAATCAAACCACGCTCTCTGCAAGGCCTTTCTGCTTCGCTTGACACTGACCCTGGGGACATTTCACTTCTTTGCTGGCGCAAGCTCCTTTGCCAGTAGTTTAACACAAACCACTAGATTTGAGACTAACGCCGGGCTGAGATCTCAGAAGGACTTTAACATCACCGTGAAATCCCTTCCATGTTAATCTTTAGAGAGAATACAAAGCACCTTCATATAGCTCACTCCAAAGTGTAACACAAACAGCCACAATAAAACCAGCCGCTGAAAACACGAACAAACGAGGGAGTGAAGGAGAGAGGAGGGAAGTCAACAAACCCAAACCAGCAGGACCTGCTCCAGCTGCTTACCTGCTGCTCCTAAGCCAACGTCGATGCTGTTTCTCTTGAATTCACAGCGGCTCTGGGTCTCTGGCATAACGAGTTGACGGCTCTGGTGCAGGTTGGAGATGATAGTGGAAAGGTCGTTATCGCGGCTGTAACAGAGCAGAAAAGCACCAAGTTAAGGAAATCCTATTTGCCACCACGTAATTGATTTTTGCGTGTGCGTGCGCACGATTCTTTTGTTTGCCCCTGCCATAGCTCTATCTCCAGAAAGGTTCTCCCCCACCCACCCTTCGGCTTCCTAGGTAACCTCCTCTGGTTTTGGGGAGTGGAGACTAAGTGCAAAGCACTCCCCAAACGGCGCTCTCATTTCCCATAAAGGACTCTCCAGCTGCCAGGGCTCCCGATTTCAGTTTTGCCAGATATAACTTGCGTGGGCCAGAACTTACATCTCAGACGGAAAAACTGAAAGTGTAGGAATTGGCAGATCTATTCCAGCATTAATAGGAAACTTGAACTGAAATAACTGATAGTTTTCTATCAGTTGCCACCCTCTTATTCTTTAAAAAAGCAAGTTTTTCCATTCCATCACCGTTGGAACACAAGACTGCTTTATTTACTGCAATAATAGGTTTTTTTTTTTCCGAGAGAAACCCACCACGAACCCAGACATCAGCATTACTCAGAGCTGAGGGTACAGATTTGTTTACAAAACTAATTTTCAACTCTTCACTCTAACAGATCCTGAAACAATGCTCTCTTCCTTCTGGGACAAGAGAATGCATTAGAGCAGTTCAGCATTATTCTGCCTGTTACCCTTGCATCAGACTGCCGCTAAGTAGGCTAGTTTAGGCTTTTTTCTTTCCTTCCTTCTACGGAGAGGGAGAACACAAACACAAAAAGACATTCGTTGTAGCAGATACTGCAGTTCAGCTGGCAAATGCTTTTGCTTGCAAACTGCTATCCACGTGCAAAATATTTCTGAATAAATGATACACAAACACTGAAGAAGAACAAGCTAAAACGTATACATGATACCAAATGGAAATGCTGGAACATCTCCCTTTCGGTTGTTTGCAGAATATGTTAAATCGCCTGTCCTTCTAGCTCAAGGCACTTGCCCCAAGCTGAACGTGACTATTTTTCTTCCTCTCCTCTTTCTAACTGGAAGATGACAGCCAGAAGAAGCAGAGACACTTACAACAAATTATACATATCAGCAATATTGCCCTCCCTCCCACATCCACAGCTCCCTCCCGACCTCTACTCACATGACAAGTGCACCCACTCTGTGCTGCTGTGACACACAGCACATGACCAACTCACTGGTGCAGAGCAGTGTGTCCTCACCTGGGACCAGCAGGACAGCACGCAGGGTGCATTATCTGCAGAATTACCTAGCAATGATCTTCCCTTAAATATCCCCCTCTTCTCCCCC
>NW_010233583.1:0-32891 GCF_000690775.1 Eurypyga helias
CCTCGGGCCTTCGGCAATGCCTGTGGCCACATTTGCTTGGAAAAATAGTAATTTTAATAAAAGGGATGAGCAAAGCTGCTGGTTGCTACTTAAGGGTGATCTCTTCTGAAGAGAGGAGCGGCAGCACAGCCTGGGAAAGGCCAACGCGCAGCCACCAGCACCGTGGGCTGGTCCACCCTGCCGTCTGCCCTAACTGTGGTGTACAGAAAAGCTATAAAAAATGTGAATTAAAGATACCTTATTTTTTGGTCAGCGGAGCCTGACAGAGTCCACCTAGCTGCAAGCACTTGTCACAGATGCCGTGGGTACTTGGGCATTAGGGGTGCTCATCCGACTAGTGTGCGCTTTCACATCTGCTGGCTTTACCTGCCGGTTGCACTATACTGGCAAACAACTGCTTTCGTGGAAAGGTGAATCGGTCCCTTTTGGGAGTGAAAAGCTGCAGTGTCAGAGCCGGTTGCTGGGCTGAGGATCCGAACCTGAAGTGGGGAAGAGTTAGGCACCAGTTTTAGTAAACATGAGGCTAGTTGTCTCTGTGCTGAGCTCCCCATTCTGCTTCCCGACATCCTCATCCCGTGCCCTACAGTACCTAAAAGTTACACACGTGCTACACCCACTCATCTGTGTGTAAGTCAGGGCTGTAGCTTCTGCTCAAGAAGCCAGGACCTCATCTCTCTTGCTTTCTTGTTCCCTAGCTGTAAAAGGGAGCTGCTGATATTTTGCCTTTGCCAAAGGCAAACCCATTAAACAGTGTGGGACAGCCTTCTACTGGAGTGATGGGAAAAGTAGGCAAGGGAAATGATGGATTTTTAAAAAGCTCATTTTCTGCTTTGGGTGTATTTGCTTTTTATTAAACACAGAAGTTCATTAAACCGCGCTGATAAAATCAAGAGATTTATTTAGGGGTTTCTGTGTTAGCACGTATCAGTTTATGAGGTAGCTGTATGGTGAGGCAGTCTACTACAAGAAGTCTGAGAGATTAAAATGCCAAATAGCCATGTTTGGGAAGCAGTCAAGAAGGCAGTGAAAACAGTAAAGGTGCTCTGCTGCCTTTGTTAGTTCTTCATGGTTTTGGGGTTTTTTTTAGCCTCATTTGACAGAGTCACCCTGGACTTTAAAGAGCTCACAGCTCGGGGTCAAAAAATGCTGTTTTGGTTCACCTCTCCTCTTTGAAGATCCTTTCCTGCAAGCAATAAAAACAAGGATCCCAAAATGGTAGGATATTTCTAGAAGGAGAAAAATGGTTCTGCTCTGACACCCATGCTTCCACTTTTGTATGTTTTTAACAGAAGTAGCTAGGATGCTGGGAGGGAAAGGTAGTGGTATCACATCTTTGTTATTAGAATATTGACATCTCCTGCTTCATTGATTTTTTATTACAGTCCCGAGGTTAGAAATAATGATTGTCAGTGACAGTTTCTTTGCTGCTTGCTTTCGCTTCTAGTGATAATTTCAGGCATATTTTGTTTTATTTTATTTCTCCCCATCCATGCAGACTCCCCGCCTTTCTGTGTTAGATTTAAAAGGAATAAGCGGTTTGTGAAAAGCTGCATCAGAAAAGTTCCAGGCTGCAACATGCCAGCATAAAAGACAGCACCAAGCCGAGCTGCCTTTGTCACCGCTACTGCTGCTGTCTTGGCATCTGTCGATGAAGAGCTGCTCCAATCTGGGGATCCCTGCCGGGGTGAGATATGGCCACGTCTCCAGCAACGGACCAGGCGACACCAGTGCCAGAACGCTGCGACCATCTGATGCAAGTCGCTCCTAATGAAAGTCCAGCATGGGGCTAAATGAGTTTCCTCCACTGCTGGGTGAGGGGCTAATGATAAAAGCACTCCCTGGGCTCGCCGCTGCTGTTGGTAGCTTTGTCAGGGCATATGGCAGTTGGCTAACTGCAGCTCTTGGGAGGTTTGCTCTCACCGCGTTATCTCTGGAGTTGACTGGCGGGCTCGGCCAAGAGTCCTCTGCCCACTGCCTGAGGGGCCTGCGGGTGCGTGGGTGCTTGCCGGGGAGCGTGGCGAAAGGACGGAGAGTTGCGGGGCGCAATTATTTTGGCACCTGGCAACTGTTGTTATTGCTGCTGGAGAAGACATAAAATCTGTACTGGGTTGCAGTGGAAAAGGCTAAAGATGTGCTAGTTATCGAGGTTAGCGGCACTCCATTGCATGCAGAGATGCTCTGCTGCCCCAAATATGTGGGCTGAGGCATTCTGCATTTCCATTTCCAGTCACAGCTTTCTCAGTTTGATTAATGTAAAAAAAAAAAAAAAAAGAATAGGACACTTGTGGCCAGGAAGTCCCTAGGCAGCTCACAAAATACAATATAAAATAATGAGAGAAAGAAGGTAGATTCTGTCTTTCAGTAGTAGACCTTTTATTAGAGAAACCAGTGAGAAACAGGGTGGAGAGAGGTAGGTCAAAAAAAAAAAAGCCAAAAGGCAAACGCACACGCACATGCAAACACACACACACAAACATGAGCGCGTGCGCACACACACACACACACAAGGGCAGACACAGAAGAAAAAAACCCAAAGCACTGTAGTGATAGGTGCTTGCTCACTCGCTTTTATTCTTACAGCAATTTCTCCACCTCAGCTTTTTGTAGTTGATGTTAAATGTGAGACCTGTAATTTCTTTTTTTCAAACACGGCAGCAGCAGCATGTTCTCTGCACCTGTTGGTTTTATGATTTGCTTCTCACAACAATTCCTTTGCTGTTGAGACATGATCTGAATGACAGGCACTGCTGAATCAGCTTGTAAATAGAAATGGAGGTGGGGTCAATGCATTTTCCAAAATAACTTCTCTCTTCATGCCTTGTGTGACTTGCCCCTTTCCAGGCATGCTTTATACCTCTTCATCTCTTGCCATTCGATTTCTCTGTTGTGTTTTAATACTCTTTTTATCTCTCACCATTATTTCCACATTCTCTTCTCACTTCATTCCCCTGGGTTCCCTTCTCAACATGATCTCAGCAACTTAGATAACAGCAGAGGCATTCATAAGTGAAATGTTTAGTTAAAGCGTAGTAACCCTGCCCTTGAGATGCATTCAGGGCAGGTTAAAACCATATAAGACTTTTTTTTAGAGACCTTCAATTATAAGAGTCGTTTGTAAGTGGTGTAATGCAAGTGTGAACAACTGAGAGACTGCTTTACAGCTTGGGCAGCACAGTCGCTGCTTTTCACTGACCACACTCCATGGTGCCCTGGGAGTAATAATTTCCCAGTACTGAATTAGGCTGGACTTTTGACAATAAGGACACAAAGCAGCTGAGTGGACAGCCATCACCAGTAACACCATACTTACAAGAAACACAGAAGGAAGCAAACCAAAAAACCTGAACAAAACAAAACACAGCCTTACTACTGCAATCACTGTCCATTTTCTAAAAGTTATAAGCTCTTCTCAGAAGAGTCCTGAGTCAGGATTTTATCATGCTTTTGGGGTCTTTCAAGGAAATATATATTTGTAGTTTATACTCATATGGCACACTCTATGCCTGTGCATGTCAAAGCACTTTAAACCTTTTTATTATGTGGGCTCTTAACAGCCCTGGCAGAGTAAGTTATTTCAAAGATTGGGTAAGTTAGACATTGAGGCTGTGGTCTTTAAAAAAATTGTATTACTGCTAAAATCCTTTCCAAGGGCATTATTAAAAAAGGGGTTTATGTACCTTAGCAGATTTGCCCTGGTTCATAAGTTTCTCCCTGGCACTACTGGCCATCTTGAAAACCAGGGGAGGTTTTGGATAAGTCAGGGTGGTCACATGAAGATCCATCTGATAATATCAGATCAAAGCAAAGTACAGATGGACGTCTGCTGCATTTTTCTGGCCTGTATTGGGAGTTATTCCAATTACCTTTTAAAACTAACCTACATCTTTGTAGGAGAGGTTTAGATTGGATATTAGGAAAATTTCTTTACTGAAAGGGTTATCAGGCATTGGAACAGGCTGCCCAGGGAAGTGGTTGAGTCACCATCCTTGGAGGTATTTAAAAGACGTGTAGATGTTGTGATTTGGGACATGGTTTAGTGGTGGACTTGGCAGTGTTAGGTTAATGGTTGGACTTCATGTTCTTACTGGTCATTTCCAACATGAAAGATTCCAGGATTTTGTGATTCTTTGGATTAAACCAACACATGCATTAGCAAGTGCTTCATGTGAATTTCAGGTAATTCTTCTGTCGGAGGTATAATTTACATGAATCATTTTTTTAAAGGGATTTGCTGTTATTTAAAATGATTTTTTGAGAATCACAGGGCAGGGAAGGTCCATCAAGTGCAGAAAGCTTCATGTCCCATTTGGCTTTTTGATGTGATAACATATTAAAGAAATAGACTTTTCAAATTAGCTGGAATAAAATGGAGCTTTCTGTGAATAGAAAACATTCTTCTCCTGGTAAATATTTTTGATCTGTGGTTGATACATTAACATATATTAGTAGAAAACAAAGTTATGTTGTGAGTGGCATTCAGTACATTTTAGAAGCTATGGGAGAAGCAGCTGAGGCGCTTGGCCCCCTACGAGAGATTCTCAGGGAAGTTAGGCCCCAACAATTCCCTGCCTTCGTGAGAGCAACCCTGGCCACTACTGAAAGGTGTGCAAGCCCCGCTGTGGTTCAGGGGATTGCCAGGGTGTCTGTTACAAGCTCCTCTCAGCATAGTCCCACGTTAGCTGTGCTTTGTCACATAGCACTGCCCCACAGAATGGTTCAGGGGTCTCAGTGAGGGTGGCATCCAGTTAAGAGGTTACCATCCGTCTCCAGCTCCTGCTCAGGAAAGTCTACTTATAGGCAGCCATCACCATCTAACAAAGCACACTACTTACACAAACTGTGCATTTTAAAGATGCTTGCAGAAAGGGGAGGGAATTTTTTCAAGTAAGCTTGGCCTGTTAGAGCAAGTTTATATAAAGACTACAGGGCAATTAACTTCTTGACAACTGCTTTTTCTCAATGTGCCCTCCATAAACAAACTAAGCTAGCTAAATGCAGAAAAATGAAAGCGTTCATTAGTGAACATACTAAAAGTGCCCGGAAAGGTGTTAAGTTTATCACTTTCACCTAAAATCTCAGGTCTCTCTATGGAGAAAGCTGCCCAAAATATCCTTCACTTTCACTCAAATAAGTTTCAAGGGGAATTTTCAAAACAGGAAAGCCAAAATTTCAAATGTACTTGCAAGAGAAACTTTTAGTTTAAGTCACTTTTACTCAAAACTTCCTTTAATTTGTGAAATGTCAGCTTTTTTTCTTTTCTCCACCTTTGTTATTCTTCCACGATTTTCTCAGTGTTTCAGTATATGTGGTAGCATATTCACACTATTTCACTTTTCCTTTCTGACTTTCAAAGTCAAGGAAGATTTGAAAATTGAATGGAGGAACACATGAAAGAAAGAGGGGAGGGAGACAGGTGAACATATGAGTAACAGAAATATATCCAGGGCTTATCCATTTTATTGCTAACCTGGCAAAGATAAGAGGGAAGGAAGCAGGGGGGTGGGAACCTGGTTTAATATATTAAAGTTGTTATTTTAAGTCCAAATATAAACATTTCAGTCAGAAAACAGAAAATCAATATGATTTCAAAATTTCCAGTTTAAAATATTTGTAAAAATTTCTCAAACTAATTTTGTTTCAGAAGCTGTTTTCAATGGAATGACATTGTACTTGTGAAAAATTCCATTTTGTTCAACTTTTGATTTGGCCTGCATTATTCCAAAGGCTCCAAGGGAGCTGTGGAGCCATTGTTTGTGGTCTGTGTTAGTGCGGCTCTTCGACACTTCAGTAGTGGCCATGTTTTCAGTAGCCACTGGAACTTTGTATTCCTGAGAGGAAGATTAGCTTGTCTAGAAGATAGTGTAGCCTTTCAAACAAGAGAGTAAAAAATCGTTTTGTTTGAAGTAAAATGATGATGGAAATAGAAATCCCCATACTTTATATGGGATAATGCTTCACTGAAAACATTTTTTATGTGAGTGAAAAGGGGAAGGAATAAAAAGCTGGACTATGGATGAAGAGTGTGAAATTCTACAACTTTGTTCTGTGCCGCAGTATGTTACCAGCCACAGGAATGGGTTGGAAGAACTCCTTACTTCATTGCTTATGCTGTTTCCTGTGGCCTCAGTAAGTCACTTAACCTTTGTCCCTACGTTTCCTTATCCAACAAATGGGAATTTTAACACTCAATTTTCTGTCTCAGAGGAGTGTTGGGA
This sequence comes from Eurypyga helias, assembly GCF_000690775.1. NCBI lineage: Eukaryota > Metazoa > Chordata > Aves > Eurypygiformes > Eurypygidae > Eurypyga > Eurypyga helias. The sequence continues at coordinate 6,216 of NW_010233583.1, forward strand.
AATTTAACTAGTTAATATCTGTACAATGTTTGAAGCCTCACAAAAATCACCAGTTGAGGATTTTTGTTTTGTTTTGTTTTGTTTTTTAAAGGAGGAATATGAAAAATCCACGGTGGAAATATATAAATAATATAGGTATATAAAACAGTCTTTATTTTTTTTCCCCAGAAACAAGAGCGAACAAGTTCAATGTGAAAGCAGTGCTGCTGTAGAGTATAAAGAACCAATGACTGAATAAATGTAAGTTGGAACACACCCTGGTAATTCACAATTCTATCAAACAATCTTCCATCTCTCCATTTTGAATTACTGGCATTTATCACAACTCTACCATGCCTTTTTCCTTCCGATTTTAACTCCCCTTTTAAAAACACAAGTTTTTGCCTGCCCAGACAAGTAGGAACATTCTGAGCATGGAATACACAGTGAATTAATTGTTTGATGGGGTTTTTTGCCATGAAAAGTTTTGCCATCCCAGTAACATCTTCTAAACTTTTCTTCCAGTGTGCTGTCAGTCCTACACTTATCAGGTGCCATTTCTTTTTGTTCAATAATGATGTCTTTTTCAGTAGTGCTGGATGAATGCTTCAGGAAGCTGTCTACAAATACTCATTCCACCTCTTAAATAAACTCATTTCAACTCTGTTCATACATATTTCATGTACACATTACCCGATCATTCTAGTGAATGATTTATTGTTAGGAATGTTTTCCCAAATGAAAGATTTTAAGGTTCAGGTAATTTGCAGAAAAAAAGTGAGATCTGCATTTCTAATAAAAATCTGTACTATAAACCATAACTAAACTCAGGATCAACCTGTTACTGTACAGAAACATGAAATATTTCATGATCCAAAGTCCAAGAAAATCCATTCTAATTCAGATAATTTACAATGAACTAATCTTGAGCAAAATCAGACTAAGAATGATTTTTAAAATATCAGACTATTTTCAACAGGTAGTATATGAAAGAAAAACAATATTCCACTAGTTCACAATTCACACACAGAGTTGTAATTCATAGAATAAATCACCTGCAAATTGTTTGGCAATTTATTGTATTTGTTATATTTCAGTACAACAAAATTCATGCCATTTAGCTCAGCAACCCAGCAGAACAATCTGTTGACAATGCACTGTTGCCAATAAGGAATCATTCGGAGAAAAATTCTTTAGCTGGTGGATGGAACATGATTGCAAACATGAGAGTTACCCATAGAATACTCCAGTTGAATAACTTATATTTTTCTCCAGATTTAGTCTCAATGTGGTCATACCCAATTGATGCATGACTTATTTAGCTGAAGTATTATTGATTAAAATAAGCAAAGAGATATGATAACCATACTGATGAGTGCTATTGCAGTGTGACATTTAAACTGTCAGCAGTGCTGACAATCACCAAATATTTCTGTATTTCCTTCTAAGAAACATTCATATATGCAGGATAGTTTGGAGAAGTTCCAAGTGCTCCAAGGACAAGCAGTCTAAGATTTGCAAAACCCTTAAGATAAGAGTATTTTGTGACAGTATTTGTAATTTTAAGATTTCAGAGTACAATGAATAATCTCCGAGGCAAAAAACAAAGTTTCTGTCCTCAAAGAACAAAATGTAAGTCCACTGAACAAGCAGGCCACACAGCACAACTTTCTGTAATAGTTTGTATTTCCTCATGTTGGTTTATGTTTAGACTCTTAGAGGGGTACATTTGCAAAGGTCTAAGAAACATTATCCTTTATAATCTGACTTATTTAACAGGAAATTTATCTATCATTACCATTCCTTTCCCTCCTGTGCTCTCTCTCCTTTTGCACTTAAGAAAGTAAGTTGTGGCTCTACACTATGTGACAGCTCTATCATAAGGGGATTTGGCCAAATGAAGAAGCCCATATCTTAAAAGAGAATATGAGTAGTTGAACGGTTCTGTTGGTGGGGTTACTGATTCTGGAAGTCACATTGTTGCCTTGCAACAAGGAGGGCAAGGGAAAGTCAATAAGAAACTGTCAGAAGTGACTGGTGTGTTGAGGGAGGAAAAGAGACATTTAATTATTTAACTGAGAGTTAGACACTGAATGATGCACCATGAGGAGTTTCACAGCCCTAAACACTTTAGGTAGTCCTGTATTACGGGACAGGGGAGGAAAGGTGACAATTTTATGTTACTGAAGAATGACATAATTACTGTGGTCCTTAAAGATGGGTGGATGCAGTAAATCTCTCTATGGAGATTGCAGTTATTTCATTTGGGGGCATAAAAGGAGTGAAGTCTTACATTACTATTGAGAAGAATTAATGAACTCTTCCCCTCACCTGCCCTCCTCCTTCTATGTTAATATGTTGTGGAGGGCTGGGTATGTGCACTCATAACACTTCAGGCCAGATGGGAGATGACTGCCTGATTTGTGGATCACAACAAGACTTCAGGATGAGAAAACGATATACTGGAGACCAGGAGCCTAGACAGCCGGGGATCTCTGTCAGACAAGCAGGATATTTCAGCCCTTTACAGTGTTGCAAGTTTGACCAGAAGATGCTTTTGTTCCTAAATTTGGGCCTTGATGGCTGTTGCTTTTAGTTCCTACCTGATTTTATTATTAGTCCTTTTTAAAAGTTAGGAGTGGTTTTATTCATAAACTGGAATGTTTATGTGAGGTTCATCAGGATTTATGTCTGCGGCATAAATTGAGGGTGAAGAAGGAGTGATAGACACCAAGGGTAACCTTGTGGGGGAAATACCAGTAGTGGAGAGGCACAGGATGCCTGAGGATGTGAATCACAGCAGGCAGTTAACACCCCTGTTCTGAATCAACCCCTGAAAGAAGCAGTCGTCTTCTGCAGACTTGGCAGGTGCTGGAGGTGATTGGGTATGCTGAGACTTAAGCTAATCTTTCTGTATACCCCCTTCATGGAGAACTGGCCCTTTGGGTTGTGGCATCCTAGCAAATGTATGGTAAGGGTGCTGTGTTTATGGAGTCTGACTGTCTTAATTTCTGAAACATTCAGTGATTTCATTTCCTCCCAGAAAGAAACAAACAAACAACATTTACTTCTTAAGTAGACCATCACTGCTGATTCTACTCAGCTTCTTCACAATTACTTGCAGCTGGAACCATTAAAAAAAATAAAACACCCTCTCCCTTTTAGATCATACACAAGATGAGAGCAGACAAATTACTCTGACTACAGTGGGCTGCAGCTACATTAATTTCATCCAGTGCTATCTTCCATTCCTCCCTTTCCCACTTAGTTATGTAATGTGAAAATTGGCCTATTTTGGTATTATTATGATGATTTTGAGCTTCTCATTATTCTCTCACACAGTGTTGGCTGCCTAAGATGACCTCAAAAACAATCTGGTTTAAAAAAAGAGCAGAAGGAAATGTTCTCTTGTAGTGGCAACATTCCAGGGAAGAGTACCGTGTACCTCCTACTTACTGGATGCTTTCTGGGCCTGTTCTGGGAATCTGGGATACTCCCACTAACTCTGATCAACTTCTGATTGATGTAAAGAATAAAAGTACAAAAAAAAAAAAAAAGAATTCTATTCCAGTGAACTCCTTTATGTAAGAGATGCCAGCCTATGGGCCAAACAGGGACAAAAATAAAATCTCTTTGGTATTTATTTCTAAAAAAAGAATAAATGAGGCAAATTGCTATTAAGGCTGTAGCCTGGGTTGTATGCCCATCTATTCATAATGGGTCTGAAGTGGTAAGAGCTAATCTGGTGGCAGACCCAGATCAAGGCTTCTCAGTAGAGTAGGCAGAAAATGAGTTTTATTGATCCAGGAATGAGATGTAGGAACAATCACTCTGTCTGTAAAAAAGGAAAACCTGGACCTGGGTGAGAGTAGCAGGTGGATGGATCAGACTGTAGTGCCCCTCCATATATTTGGCTGCTGCTTCTCAGTGGGCAGCTGCAGCCATCTTGGCTTTCCACAGAGGCACAGGTGAAAAGAGACAGTGGGACTTGTGCCATTTTGCTATAGCAGCCTGCTGCCTTGTGAAACTGCCTTTTTCCCCCATGTCTAGAATGTGTCTTCTTGACTGAGCAGTTTTTTGTAACCAAATTAAGTGCTATATTTGTGGTATTTACTGCAACAGGCCAATATTTGTGTTGCTACAGTATTGCCTGTGATATGGGAGGGCTAAATTCAAACCATGGTTCTGCCAAACAGAGACTTCAGGCTGGATGAGGCTTGGAGCAACCTGGTCTAGTGGAAGGTGTCCCTGCCCATGGCAGGGGGGTTGGAACTAGATGGTCTTTAAGGTCCCTTCCAACCCAAACCATTCTGTGATTATACAAGTCATATTCTATGACTTCACTAGGGTTGGAAAAAAACTCCATAAGCCAGCCCTACGCTTACCTTGCATTCTGTGGGGCCTGAAATCTTGAAATACATTATTCTAAACCAACATTGTAACTTTGAATATCTTTCCCATATTAATGATCACACTAAAAAAATAAAGTTTTTGTTTACTTACGGTGTCACAGCCAGATTTCCATCAATGTATGTGATCATGTTAACCTAAAGGACAGGGTAGGAACATATGAGGCAGCCAGGCTGTGAAGAGCAAATACACACTGAAACTTAGAAAACAAGCATTTGTTTCTTCCAGTGTGGTCTGTGTTGAGTATCCCAATACTATTATGACAGATAGTATAAGTTTGTATTATGGTAACATGAAGGACTCTCATTAAAACTGGATCTTGGCAGACTCCAGAGTGGGCTTTTAGGGTACATGTTCTATTCAGATTTTCCCCAAAATTTGCAAGAATACAGACATCAGAGTCAGGACTTGGGCTAGGATTATGGGTATCTGGATCCTGCAAGAAAAACTGAAGATAGTACATCCTGGACAGCTGTCATTGATGAAGAGATCATTTTGTCCATGTTTTTCCATTTGGGCAGAGGATCAGGACTACCTGAACCATTCCTGACATGTTTGTATAATTTGTTTTAAAGTCATATTTCCTTTTTTCTGACCTCTCTATCTGCATGATACTAAGAACTGAACCACTTCAGTACAGAAGAGAAATTAACTGATGAAAACCAAATGGCATACATATTTCATGGACCGACATTCATCCACAGCGTAACATGTATTTGTATTACACCAAGTCTACACTATTCCCTCACTTTGGACTTCCGATACACTTTCCATTACTGCTTATAAAAGACACTGGCAGGCCCTATCACCAGTATTACATAACTTTTTTTTTTTCTCAATGAATTAAATAACACTGCTACACTGTAACATACATAGGGAGTAAGGAACTGAGAATATGAAGGATGTAAAGTATCAAGTAAGTTGTTCTCTCTTGTCAGAGTCAGTAGTCTGGACATTATATTGGCAAATAACACTTATGATGAATTGCACAGCACAATCTGCAGCTCATACATGTATATTGGAAAACTGAAGAGAATTAATGTGAGCAATTTTTTAATATTAAATTGAAAATGAGATATCTTTTTTTGCCAACAGAATATTACGTCGAATTGTTTTCTTTATTGCATTTTTCTTTTGAATATGATTACTATTTTCCATTTTCTTTAAGAATGCACGATCCTATTGTTTCTCCACACTAACTATTTGGGATTTCCTTTGATCTGGAGCAGTTTCATTTAATTTAACAGAACAGGAGTTGAGTTCTCAAGCATTTTATCATTTCCTTTGTGATGAAATCTGATCCAAAGTCCATGACTTCTGTAGAAAAATGCGCTGTTATTGACATGAATGTGCATTGTGTCAGGCCTTCACATTTCAGACATTTTTTATATGTCCTGACAATAGTTCTTGAACTGTGTAGACAGTACTGATGGATTATCCATTCTTCAGCATTTCCAAATGGAAACAAACAAGTTGGTCAGAGAAAAAATCTTGGTCCCATTGTACTCAAGCAATGTTCATTACAAATATTTCTTAATTCTTTTGTTTTGAACTCTAATTCAAATATATAGACTTAGTAGAGTTCGCTATAACATAAAAATTAATTCCTTTCTGACTGGACCTGGCAGTGCTTGTCTAAGGATCAGTGCATCCGATTACATTGAATATAGGGTAGCCTCAGCCTAAAGCTTAGTTATATTACATATGATAAAATGAGATTTTTAGGTAGGGTCGTCCCACATGCTGGTACCACAGGAGGTCAGCTTGGAGGAGTGCGCAAGAGTTCCTTCAGTTGTTGCATACAAAAGAAAGCTTGGTGAAGGCCAGAGATAAAGACAATGACAAACATCTGCCAAACTCATACTGGTCAGCCTTAGAAGGGGCACAAGTGATCCAGAGATCTGAGACAAGTGCCAATTGTATGTTTCCTTAGATGATTTTAGAGCATTTAATTAGGAGAAAAAAGTTTTGACTTGAAGATCAGATGTTCACTGTGTTTAGAATACACATTACATGCTTACTTGACATGTTACTGTGAAAAAAATATTGTGAGTGGTTTGTAGTCTAGAAGGGGGTGAGGCAGCAGGTTTGCTCTTGCTTTCTCTCTTTAATATACTAACACAGGTGACCACAAAGAGATACTACATAGTGAAATAAAACAGACATTAGGTTTATCAGTAATTTAAGGAAAAGTTCTGATTGCCCCATTCACAGAGGCATTGCATGCTTGGGGTAGGGGACTGCATCTCTGATGGGGCAGAACAACCCAAAGTGTTCTAGCAGGAAAAAAAAAGCTCATTTATGTGTATAGCATTAGTCAAGATAATTCACATGAATGGGATTTTCAGAAAAAGTAGACATGAGGAAATCAAACTTGGGAAATTCATTATGAGTCAAGGCTCATTATGAACTGAATGCTCAGCTTTAAAGCAAATAAGGAAAAAAATCACTTTTCTGAAGGAAATTGTGTGGAGAACAGCCATTTAAAAAGGTAAGACCAGGATCCCTATAAGCCTTCAAAGTTCCCTCTTCACAGCAGCAATCAAGAATCACAATGGTTCACAGTTCTGTTAATTCCTCGTGTCGCTAGCCCAGTTCACACACATTCACTCTTTTTCTTGTCATACACCCTCAATGACTGTCTTCTGTGGGACTGTCATTTTAATTACATGCTCCATATTTTAGGGTCTCTTGTCATATAAATTCTTACAATATTCATTCAATCAGGTAACAAGATTAATAAGAGACAACTGTTAGAGATTTGGTTTATCATGCCACTAAACCTCACATTGATAATGATTGATAATAATGATGTATGTATGTGCACAAATATGCCAAGATTTAAAGGAGAAAAAAAAAAGTGGTAAAATTCTAAGCAAAAACTATAAAGAAAGATATTAATAAAAATTTGGAATTATCTGAAAAAATTCATGGCCAGAAATCATGGCTTGATGCAATAAAAGAAGGAAAAACTAGAAAACTAAGTTTTTCATTACAAGTAGGGCAAACATATCTTAGAATAAAGGACGAATAGAATTGGATGATCTGAAATAGAAGTTGCATAAATAGAAGCTTGATGGCTAAAAACATCAAAAAGAAGAGCATGTCTGAAGGTTCTGAGCAATGTTCAGAAGGTTTGTCCCATCAAGCTGGCCACAAAACACAGTAGAAGGGAGGTGGCAGTATTATTCAGGATGCAAAAAAGGACACAAATGTTCAACAATGTCCCTGCGTTTGGAAATAAGGGGAATGTTATATTGATGAAGATGATGAGGTATATTACCAGCCTTCTTCATTGCTAATGGACTAGCAAAAAAAGCTCCTAGAAAATAAGCATCTTTTAAATTTGGGGAAGAAAGAATTATTTCACTGCTCAGTTCTGAATTTTGATTGATGGGATGTTATGTAAAAGTAATGGACTTTTGCAAGACCTTTGAATCAGTGGTGCGTAATATTCTGATTACAGAGTCAATGCTACACAACATCAATAAAGAATATGTCAAATGGATTAAAAATTGGACAAATGACAGCTCTCAAAATTCCAGTCGTCAGTGGTCCATGGTCTGTGTTGAGTTGCTGTTGAGTAGTGTCCTAGTAGTGGGAGGTTTCCATAATGATCAGTACTGGGCCAGTATTGTTCAGCATTTTCAGTGCTGGGAATCAGTGACTGGGAAATAATGAATTGCAGCTGTGGAAGGTTCTAGGTGACTGAGCCATCACAGAGGCAGGCACACAAAGTGATCTGGATCAGTTGTAGCTAAGCTTATTCAAATTAACTGTTTTGAATATAGCTAATTAGTCTTATCTCAGAAGAAAAATAGACATGACAAGACAAGGGTGAGAGTAGGAGATGCCCATAGCCTGGAAACAATGCAACCGAAATAGAGTACATCGGCAAATAGCTCTCAGAAGACACCCAGAACAATTCAAAGGCTGAAGGAACTCCTGCCATCCTTGTGTAAGTGAAGGAAACAGTGAAAGTGAATGGGAAAGTGATTTCACATTTACATATGGCCTTGACCAATGGGTGTACAAACAACTAGAGTTCTTGTGGCCATGCTTTTTTATTAAACCAAGACGATGCTAGAATAATGGGAAAAGTGTAAAAAGAGCCACAGAAATTATCCGACAGCAAAAGTGAAGGATTTAGTGAGAACAATCTCTTTAGGTGATCAGAACAATGAGATGTGATTTGATCATAGGTAGTGGAGAAATGTTTGGTACTAAAGGACTACTTAATTAAGAGGGGGAAAAAAAAAATAACCAAGGCCACAAGCTGAAATTAGACCCTTTCAGATGGCAAATAAACTGCACATCTTTAACAGTAGTCTTGGGGAGGGATAAATTACCACAGTAAAGCACTATTTGGGGGGATCTTAAAATCAAAAGCTCTTGTGAACTTTCTATGAATTTGTGTTCTGATTTGGTTTCATTCTTATTTTATGCATAACAGTTAGCTCACATCTTAAAAAAAAAAAAAAGGCAAAAAACCCCCAAACCAAAACCCTGCCATGATTGGTAACAGCTTCTCAAAAACATAAGCTGAGAAGGGAAATGACTGCATCATTAGCCACTAGTTACCCCTTACTTTTAAAAGACACTTGACCTCTCCCATGTGCCACACTAAAGTTAAGAAAGATAACCATCTTAAAACTCAAGTCAAGGAATTTTCTGGCAGAAATCCTGGACCTCCCAAAGTCAGGGTTTGGTGAAATCCTGCCTTCTGAAGTGATCAGCAGTATGACTATGTACTTAAGTGTTTGGTTCCCCCCCCCCCCCCCCCCCCCCATTTCATGTTGCCATTTCTACCTTCTGCTCCCACATTTTTACTCCTCTTGGTCCCCCTTTCTTAAATATTTGAGGTGTTAAGTTCTCCATGCAAGGTATTTTTTGTTGGCATAACTAGATCCCATTGTAACAAAGAGGAATTTCCTAATACTCGTAATATTACCTAGCCTCTTAATTGTAGTTAAGCATGGAAAATTTCAGATGTGTTTGTGGCATGTAGCTGATTTGTTGATATTATCACTGTAGCCTACAGACTCTGATTGCCTGTCTCTACATGCAGATAGGGATGAAGCAGTGAACAAAAGCTTTCTAAATGAGGGCAGAGACATGGTACAATCTGAAATTGTTAACTATACAATATAACAAAGAGTAAAAGTTCCAAGTTTGAAAAAAGAATATAAGGTTACAGTTTGAAAGGAAGATAACAAAGTGTGGAATCATTTGTAATTTTTTTAAAGAGCTTGCCTAATTTAACCCCATAATCCCATATGTGAGCATATCATATCATTGCAGAGTATCCTTTCTAAAAAAGCTGTTGGATCTGAAGAGAGATGAGCTGTGGAGCAGCTGACATGAAGATATCCCTTCTTTATTCACATGTAGAAGTGTAGAATTGGGTCAGATTTTGGGACGAAATTACCTCTATCAGAAAGTGAAGTGTTGTCAGTGCTGTCGCTATTTGTACTACTTCTGGTAACAGGTCACATTTAGGGAAAGGATTTTGCTAAAAAAATAATTGTCTCAGTTCTAATTAGAAGACCTTCTCTTTTTCAAGTGTAGCTCCTGCATTACTACGTCGTAGTGGTGAAAGGAAAAGCCCTTATTCCTAGAGATTCTCTCTCCTTATTATGGAGTCACCTACTGTACTGCCTTCCTGTATACCTTGGGCTGACAATAAAACACCACTAAGCAAAGGAGTTATGTATGTAGATCCTTAATATTTCAGTTAACAGAATAACCCAGGCTTGGTCTCCATTTTGAATAAATAGTCCTTTGATATATACAACACTTAATGGAAGTTGAAAGAGTCCAGTGGTTCAGTGAGGTACGTTTTGCATGTGCAGGAAAAGACCACAGCAGAGATTAATCACTGTTTCCTTATTTACATGGTTTCCCTCATCACTGCCTCCTTTAGGGCTGTTTTAGTCCCATCTTGAGCCAACAGTAGGTGGGAAGGCGTGTGCTGCCGGAACCTCTGTGCTGATAGACCTCGAGCTGCTCCAGAGAGTCACTATCAGGACCTGGGGGAATCATGATAAGCCCTGTGATGGATCTAATTCTCCCTCTTCCACACTTCCTCTCATTTATTTACATTATGCTTTGATGCTGTTAAGGTATGCCTATGGATATATAATATGCTTTGCATAAGTGGGTGTGGTGTTATTTCCTCTGCCCAGCTTTGCTTATGCAAATTGACGACGTACAAAATCCTTATTCCAGTGCTCTAAGAGCCGCATTAGTGCGGAAATGTGAAATGTTTGTCCTTGAACAGAGGGTCCACGAGGCTGATGCAAGGCCAGAAACGGAGATGCTACAGTAGCATTTCTTAAGTTTTCAGAAATGACCACTCACCTGGGTAGTGCAATCATAAGTCAACACAGGCAAATGTAATTCAGCTGTTCCTAAGATGGGTAGAAGAGTGATTAGTCCCATGTTGCCCACTTTAGAAGAACAATTGGGTGAGTTTTTCCATTTCCTTGTTTACCCCTATACCACTGAGTAGCACAGTATGCCAAGGTTTTTTCACTTGGGAAAATTATTGTGCTCAGACCTTAAAGATAAATTTAGTATAGAAATCTAACATTTTTAGAAGTTTTAACTTAAAAGCTGCTATTCAATATAGTTAGGATGTGGGAAAGGGTAATCCAGAAGATGAAGGTGAAAAAAGAATTACAAAAGCCTTTCCCTTTAGGTGAGCTCTAGGAAAGTGCTTATATTCAACAAGAAGTTGCCAACAATGTTAGTACTTAGCAACTTTCCCTCTTCTGAGAATTGCAGTAGATCCACTGATAATAGAATTTATGCTTGAGCACGCAGCACTGACTTAAGGTTAGTGCTTATGAATATATTAACGTTCCTTTCAAATTGTAAGGAACACAAGGAATTTAAAAATAATCAAGTGTATTTAAAAGTGTACTGCTGTTTTTATATGTTAGGTTATTTTGTTATTTGGGGATTTTCCTCTGATGGATTTACACAATAGCACAGCTAATCAGCAGGCTACACACCAAATGGCTGTTGCATGGAAAAACCCGTGAGTCGGGTCACTGAGCCCTCCTCACAGCTGTGGTCTTCTGCTGCATGCCCAAAGTTTAGAAACTAAACTGAGAACTAAAGTGATAAACTGAACCAAGGACTGCTGAAACAAAGAAATTAATGAGCTGACCTTTTTTTCTTTTAATTTAAAAAGAAAAATTGGAGCTGCTCTTTCTCCTTCAAAAAACATGGAAGTTGAATCAGAAAGGTCTGCCTTGCAGGACATCCCAACGCCAATGGTTTGAGCCTTGAAGTTTAGCTCTAAACCTGAAATTGTTTTTGGGGTGGAGGCATACTACTAGTACCATACTACTAGTACCAGGGAAAGATGTTTATTTTCTTCATCAAAAAGTGAATGTGCTTTTTCAGGCAGATAACTTTGTGACATTATCAAACTGTAAACAAATTAAATAAGCCTTGAAGCAACTTTGGAAATCCATACAGTATATTTGATTGCTTCCAAGTGCCCTTTTAAGGCTTACTGGTCTTCTTCCAGTCTATAGAAATTATTTTAGGCCAGAGAGACTAAGCATTTTTCTGTACACATCTTACCAGGACAGAAGGAGTGGATGTGTTCACCTACATGCTCCTGTGATATAGACGGAACTGACAACTGTGATTATGGTGTTAAGCAAAGTTGGGAGGCTAACCCACAAAATTCTGTGCCTTTGCTGATACATCAGCGGTGTGAAGAGAATTACACTGTTTTTCTTGTGCTTTATTTTGTCTCCTAACATTGCAAGGTCTCCAAGGAATGGTTGACGCTGATTGTGGACGTATACATCACAGTGTGTGCTGGAGCTCAGTCACAAGCAGCACTTCTAAGAGTTATTATGGAACAAATAATAAATAGTATTGATGAAGAAATATGGACTGCTAAGAAGTGAAGGAAAACACTGCCTCTTCTGCTGTGAAGTCCAAATTAAAAGAGCTTATGTGCTCTTTGCTTTTCTCCCTATGGGTGTTGCGTATTCTCACAGCCTTCACTAACCATTTCAGAGCAGGACAGCTGACCTTCAAAAGTAAATACGATTAAAGCTGAACAAATCAGGTAATTACAATAAAAACATGACTTGACAAGCAGCCTCTGGACAGAATTACAGTTCTATACACAGCCTTCACATTCAATTAGGATGATTGGAAATGGCAAAAATATTTATTTTACTTTTGCTTGTATTTGTGGGACACTGCATTTCTAAGCTATATTAGAGTCCTTTAGAAAAGAAAAAATAGTTCAACTTAGATACTGAGTTCTTGCATCTGTCACTGGAGAGGATGTTAACAAGGTGTTGAAAGGATGTTAGCAAGGTGTTACTAGAGGTACTTGGACCCTCTTCTCCACCCAAGTCCCTTGTGACTGAAGACTTCCCTCCCTGGGCCCTCTCCTGCTTTCTCTTTCTACAACCTGTTGGCAGCTCATAATTGGCACCACCCCAAAGCCGTGCAGAGAGTAGGGGCATGTGCCTGTCTCCAGCCTCTCCCTTCTCCTTTTCTCACTGGGGAGAAATGCAGGTAGCAGCCTCCCAGTGCTAGGGGAGCACACAAAAGATAATGCGAATTGTAAGAACTAGAGATGGCAAAGCATTAAGTGCAGAAAAAGAAGAGGACACAAGACAAATGCTATGAGTGTTGCTGTAGTAGTAGCACATAGTAACATTGGCATCAGCACTTAGAATCAAGAAAGACACTTTACTGTCATCTGTCATTACTGCACTGCCAAAGCTGCCAGATGTTTCCGTACCAAGGATGAATTGCAAGGTCCAGACAGAAATGCTGAGCAGAAAAACAGGTGATCCATGATGACATATTACAGCTCTATGCATTAATATCTTGGATGACTGCAATGCTTTTAAAGATCAGGTCTGTGATATTCCCTGTTATAATAAAAGTTAGTTGTGTTTAACCCTCTGAGTATCCCTTTACTTTGAAATTCTTCCCCCATGTTGACAATGTGCAACATGTCACTCTGTAGAAGCAAACTGAAATACACAACTAAGTAAAAGAAGGAGAAAATATGCTGAAAGAGCTTTGGGATCTTGCACTACTGCAGTGAGTGCAATAGTGCACATGGTGATGTCTCCCAAGGACAGGTCCTAGCTCCAGTGGGAACATATTGGTAGGGGATGACACAGAGGAGGAAGATCCTTTCCCCACACAGTGCACTGCAATCTCACTGCCCAAGGGCTTGGAGCAGAGTGATACCTAACGGCATCATGATACATTGCTTTCTGATAAAATGCTCAGCTGGAAGCACCCTCACCGTGGAGACAGAGAACTGAAATAAAGAATGTGCCACTAGAAACATGCAGGTCAACCCTGAAACACAGGGTCAGAGAGGGGAACCAACACTCCTTGGATCTGCAGGACAACAGTAAATTCCTATGACAGCTGTAGATCTTAAAGCACCTAGAAATATTGTGGCAAATTCCTATAGAAAAAACTTCTAAAAGCCCTTCAATACCACTGAAACCAATTTGAGCAACACCCCAAAAAGCACAGATTGCTCAGGCCTACAATCAAGAGACCACCATAATGTCGTTAAAAAGATTAGATAGGTGAGCTGGTCTGGTGGAATCTCTGGTGTTACTTCCATACATAAGAGTTTAGCAGGATCAGTCATATGGTGGAACCCAGTCCCAGACTGGCAGGGGATCTGGGATGAGTCTGGCAGAAGGACCCACTCGTGCTTGGGGTCCAAGTCACAGAAAAGTATCTGCAAGGCTGCATTTATTAGCCGTGTTACTGTAGAGCCTTGGCGGTTAAGTACCATTCTTTCCTGGACTATGACTCATGTCATGAAGGTTCCTCTGCTGGTGGAGACCCAAGCTGGCACATCTGGGTGGCATAGCCCCATGCCATATGGCTCCACCAACGTGGATCCCAAAGCAGTGTGGTGGCACTGGCAGGGTACAGCACCAAGCTTGTCAGAGACAGGCGAGAGGCTGGTGCTTTTTTTGATGATGCAAGCACAGCACTACACAGCTGTAGCTGGGCTGCCTCTGCTCCCAGCAGGAGCTGTGGTGCTGCTGGCCCAGGCATCTCACCATGGTGTAAAAACATCTACTCACAAACCAGAAACCCGCTGTGCAAAGTACTTGACAAACACAGCACAGAAAGATACCTTGCCCTAAGGAGTTTACTATCTAAATAAAATGGAACTAGTGTAAAGTGCACATTGCTCAGTGTATAAAGCAGCGTTTGTCACTTTTTCTGCCAGCAATGTGCCAGAAGTCAAGCTATTAAATTTCAGTTAGCAGATGGGCTAGGTACTCCCATTGCTTTTGCAGAATACCATGCAGCTACCAGGGCTCTTCATCATACACCTGATTCCATCAAAGATCCATAGTTATTTCCTAAAAGAGTGATAGAATATCTCCAAGCTCCATGAGTTATATGCCTCTCATTAATATACCCTTTATTTTCAGGGAGCTCACATCTTTTGAAAGGGTGAAGATTACTTGAGGTTTTAATAAATGAACCACTGCAAAGGAACATGTTGCCTTCCTCCTCCTAAAAAGACGCTATTTATATCAATAATCCCATTGCGGGTGTTACTCCGAGCCTCTGAACAGAACAGTGACAAGTTAACCAACCACTTTTGTAATAACATTTACTGCCCTTTATGAAGTTAACAAATCTATTTTTCAAATTTCAGTCATTTAAAATACAAAGAGAAAAGCCATTTTTTCATATGATAAAATGCAGCTGCTGCTGGAATCAAAGAGTCAACCACATTTTTTTCATTAATTTGATTATTCTGAAATGATTGATAAGATTAATTAAAATTGGCTTGATTCAGAGATCTTCAGAGGACTCATCTACACAACTCTTGCAATTTCCACTTGAATAAAAATGGAACAGCATCTATAGGGAGACAGATATACCCAGCATGCCTCTTTTTGTCTCTAACTGTATGATAGTTATTATGACTATTATTCTCCTTGTGAAGCTTCAGTCTATCCAGAATATTTTGAGATTTTTTTTAGTAGGGTGTAGAATTAAAAAAAAAGGTATGTGAGAGAAAGAAAAGACAGAAAGAAAGAAGAAATTATTAGAAAAGGAAGATAGAAAAATGAATTTAAAAAGAGAAAGAAAGAAAGGGAAACAGAGGAAGAGAGTGAGAGAGAAGGAAGGAAATAAAAGGAAAAAAATTAAAAGAAAATTTTGCAGCATTTCAATCAGTTAAAAAAGCTCAGCTAGTCTGCATCGAACCTTTTGGGGAACAGAATTTCACCTTCCTGAACATAATGCCTTAAAGACTTCCTTTAAAGCTGTGAGTAAGCAGTAGTTCTTCACCCCTTTTCCTCTCCCTTTCCTGGTCTGTGATCTAGATTTAAGTCTTCCTAATAAACCATTAGTATTTATATGAATAAAATCAAGCTTATGTTACCAGATCAAGGCTAAAATCTTCAATATTATTCACCTAAAAGGTCATGCTTAGGGAGGGCTTAACCCACTCTCCAGAGCCCCAGATATTTTTCTTGAGTACATCTATGAAAACTTGTTAACAGGCATTTATTTTCCCATTTCATGACATACCCTACTGTTGACTACTCTTCAGTGTATCTTGTTTCTATAAATAAAACAAACTGCAGACAGGCACAGATGACACAAGAGTTCCCACCACTACCCTCTCTTAGCGTTTTTTTCCCAAAATGTCTGTTCCCCAAGATGATTATTTTGTAACATCTGAGTGGAATCAGACTATTCAGAAAATTTCAGTGATCATCAGGAAAACATAATCAAATAGACACACCACTATGCCCTATCACTGTTAAGACAGATAAGGCTATAACCCAGCCAAATTTTAGGTATGTGCCTAATTTAAAAAAATAAAAATACCCTCTGTTGACAGCTATTCAGTAAATGGGCTTCAGTGGTCTTTGATATTAGCCACACACATAGGTGTTTTACTAAATCTGGTCTCAGAAGTGACCAATATATTTACTAGGTATCACAGGGGAAAAGTAACTCTGTTTAAAGAAGTAAAAAGAAACAAACTGCCACTTCAGGTGGCTGAGGTAACACTGCTGATTACATAAAACTGCTCGTGGTCTAACACTGGTAGTGCCAGTCATTAAACATTATAAGGCAGCAGAATCCTTTTCCTCATCCAAAGTCATTGGGAAGTTTTGGCATTTACTTTACTAGGCCCAGAATTTTTCTCAAGACTTTTCTGAGCCACTCATGTGCTTAGAGTAATGCACATGCATAACAGATGCATTTTACACTACCGCAGCAGTACAGTTTAGTCAGAGTGAACATTAAATTTCTCTTTACAGTACTGGGCAAGGATTTCCATATCTGCATGAGTCTACTTTTTGTAAGCTCATGTGCAATGTAGGCCAACATTTGCATGTGAAAAGTCATCAAAAATCAGGAGAAGTGCTTAAGTCAGTCATTTTTAAATAACTCAGGCCATTAATTGGTAACCTTTGTTTCTCCTACTCGCACAGCCATAAATTACTTTTATGGATTAAGTATATTTGAACTTTAAAAAATGCTTTCATAGCTTGGAAAGCAAAACACTCTATTTGCAATCACACATCAAAAACAGTGGAGAAAATGTGTGTGCAAGAAAACGGGTTAGGACTCTTGATAACTTGCACCCTTATTACAAATCGTTACTGGAAAAATCAGTCCAGTTTGTAATTGCAGCGCCAGCTCAAAGGTTCATGGAAGAAAATATTAGAAGTAGCAAAATCAGTTTTCACAACAAAACAAAACAAAACAAAAAAGCAGTGTGTCATTTATTTACAAAGGAAGGTTTTAAGAAACCAACAGCCATGAGCCAGCTTTATGGTGTATACCACTTAGAACATCAGAAAGCTTTGTTGGCATGATAGAATTGCAGCTTCCTCAAGTCCCACTTGTGATTTCATTACCACTTTGCTGTCCATACTATATGAGTCCCAACATGATCTTTCAAACACTGGAGTAATCGCAGGTTGTCTTCCCCTTCTCTGGCAGGTGTGGCACTAACCGATGCAAAATGCATCTGCAGAGCTTGGGACATGGAACCAGAAGGTCTGGCCCACATGTGAGCCTCATGCTGGTGGGAATGGACTTGTATGCTGCATGGCTGAGGTTTTCCAGGGGCGGTCTGTGGGTTAAAAGGCCTTGTATTCTGGTTTCCAGAAGGGACCAGAAGCAAAGAGGTGGATTCGCAGACAGTCGTTGCTCAGCACTGAAAATAATTTCATTTGGTACAATTCAGTCTTGTACCACAGGGCTCTGCTGGCTTTGGAACATCTCCCAGTGTCCTAATCATTCACACAGTATTGGTATGAATCAAAATGGTATCACAGTAGCAAGGGAACAGCTGCAAACATCATCAGAGTTGCTGCTAGTGCTTGCTACAGAAGTGCTCTGGAGGAAGATCTCACTACTGCTGAAGAAAAGCATTCCTGAATTTCCTAACTCCTTACCTGCATCACGCTGCCAAAAACCAGTCAAACAATGAACCCCGGAGTTCCCTTCACTTGCCTTGTGCTTTACAGCCTTCTGTTCCCATTTCCAACTTGTCTTTTTAACCACAATATGGAAATGTGTTAAAAGAATAAACCATGAAACTGTGGATGTTTTGCATAATCACGTGACTCCAGGAGATGGAGCTTTAACAATTAGCACCTTTAGTAACTTCTGCTTCTCTCACTACTCTTGGTTTGAAACAGACAGTAGCTTTGTTCCTGAAATTTATTCTAACAGGGGAGGCAAAAGATACACCTTTTACAGCTGTGAACAGCTAGAGAGCTTCCCACACCGAGCAGCGCCATGTGGAGAGAACTGGAGATATTTCCCCAGCCATGACCGCGTAGCAAGGCAGTTTCACGGGCATGTTTTTCCCTTCCCAGCATGGATCTCCTGCCATGAATTATAGTTCAAGAAATTCCAGTGATCATCTACGTATCTGCTTCTGCTCCACACGAAAGAGAAATCAGATGGAGAAACTCCGTGGTGGTGTCAGCATTAGGAAAACACAAGGCCTAATAACTGTCCCTTGGCAAATTTTAAGCCTGTAGTGGTGAGTCTCCCAGTGTTGGACAAGCATGCTCTTCTACTTCTCTTGGCCGGAGCATGTTCCAGTATTCTTTCAATTTGGGGTCTTTGGTCTCAGTCTTTTGGGACATACAAGGTAAAGTGGCAGAGTGAGATGAGTGCTGCACCCTCTCTGTCACCTCATTGCTTAAGCTTACATTTTTCACCAGCTTATGGTTTACCTCTTCATAGATGCTCTGAAGCGTGTAACACAACAGCTTCTGTATGCCATTAGTCCATACTTCAGGAAGAAAGATAAATGGAGCCAAAGGAAATACTGAAATAAGCATACATACTAACTTATCTGAATTTTTTCCCCATTCTTGAACTTTTAAGGAGTTCTGGATCTTGCCTGTCCCCTTGCATATAGATTTGTATGGATTTTCCTTAACCACCTGGCATTCCATCTTACTCCTGGAACCACTTAGGTAGCTCAGCACTTCTCCCCTTTTCCTTCATAATCGACAGATTTCTTTTTCAGATAATCAGTTACTTAGTTACCAGCTCATGAGGGCAGGTGATTTTTCTGGGTGGCAGCCAATTCTTCACCTACGTGTAACTTTGTGAGAAGAGATTATAATAGACGCTCAACAACTTTGTATTATTATCTCTGTTTTCATCATGTGGAATTCCAGTCTAAGAAGGAAATAAAAAGAATAGTTTATTCAACCCATTCCTAATGGATAATTTGATTTAAAAAATCTATTTTCTCAAATACATATGCAAAAATTCACTGACTCAAAGAGGAAATCAAGATTTGTACAGTGAGGGATTCTCCCAGCTGTTTTAGGGATACAATTAATACACACTTGATTGTTTTGTGCAGATGAACTGTTTTACCTGATCAGACATGTTTGTATCTTGATGCAGCATAAGGCTGATGGAGATTTTCATCAGTCAGACTGAATCAATCCATCAGTCATCTATTGGCACATGACTAGCAAGTGAAATCTATCCTTAGTCTATCAGCCTTTCATTCCTCCCAATCTTCAAAGTTACCCGTTTCTACAGACCAATTAATCCAGAGTCTGACAGTGGTACTCTTGCTTTGATTTCTTTGTGACAGAGTATGCAAAAGTATTTCTTGGCTTGTTCTAGCACTTACTTTCTTTTCTTAGTGGTTCAGCAACAAACATGCACTCTATTGCTAATTAATATGTTTGAAATTCTATCCTGGCCCACAGCAGTAAAAAAAAATAAAAATCTCAGAAGTCTTTGACTGCAGTAGCTATTAATCAGCCCTAAGCTTTTGCATTTGTCTTAATTCAAAGCATTTGTTTCACAACGTATTTTCTGCATACCACACCAGTGTTGATCAACGTAGGTTTCAAAATTCTTGTTTATTTTATTTTACAGCATGTCAGTCTGGGAAGTTCGACCAAAAAGCAAACAAAAAAAAAAAAGAAAAAAAAAGGCTGTTTATTTGTCTCATGCTGGGGAATTTCAGACTCCAGCAGGGTTCAATGGAATGTGTGTCACCATCACAGAGCGTGCTAAGGGGGCATACTGAGTGGGAGCTGGTGATGAGAGAGAAGGAGCAGAAAAAGTCTGTGTTTGGCAGCTGAGAAGACACAAAGGAAAACAAACAATACTCTTTGCAGAGAAGCCTCTTTCATGCTGTACAATGGATGCATGTTATTATTGGCCTGCATTGTCCATTCTGCTGCATAAAGGAAAGAAGCCTTATTCCGCAAAACTCAACCCTACCACGCACAGAAGATGTCAGCTCCATGGCCTCTGCTCTGTGGCCTCTGAAGACCTCACAGAAGACACTGGGACTGTCTCAGTTTTAATTGAGACACTGCCTGGGATATGGGAAGGAGCGGTGTAATTTATCATTCTCATTCAGCTCTGTAGTACTTCCTCAAGACAACCAAATAAAACAAACCATTATGCAGATATGGACATCCCAGGGCTTCTGACGTGATAAGGGTGGATCTATGCAGACTCTTTCTAAACTTTTGCAACCAAAGTAGAGGGAAATTTGAGAGTTTTTCTTTGCCCAAGATCTCTCCCACACACAGTGACTCTCTGGGTAAAGGCTAAAACATTGCTGTGAGCAATGCCTATCCCTGCTTTCTTCAAGATACTCCTCCATAAGAATATTTTTTGCTCCTGCAGTGGACTGGATTTAGTCAAATGGCAGGTATTTTTAATGTTCTGCAGAAACTGCTAGCTCTAATGCTTATTGTACAATAATGCTGTGTTGTTCCTGCCAAAGGACAGTATATTTTACTCTTCTTTGGAGAATATATAACTATCTATTTCCAGGAAAGTGCAACTGTGAGAGAAACACAATTTAGCTGCAGATGAAGTTCCTGTGCCTATTGTTTGAATGTGATACTTGAAGAAGACAGAAAAAAAAATCAGAACTTTATTTGAATAAAAACTAGAAGCTTTTAAAAACTCATACCCTAAATAGATAACAGATTAAGGGTGGGGGGAAAAAAAAAAGTAAAAAAACAAGGAAAATATTTAAATCCAACGCTGGTCTTTCCCACTCCATCCTTACAGTTGCTGTGTGTAGGTTGCAGTGACATACTGTTTAGCAGCTACACCTGCCTCATCTCCTGGGAAAGCTTTTCTGTCACCTCTGAGGCAGCCAGCTCCCATCTGCCCTGCAGCTCTCCTGCTCCCGTGAGCAGGCTCAGCAGCTCACTATGGAAAGGAACCATTTCCCCCACCCATCCAGAGCCCATCTGACCTATTCTTACAAGAATATATGATAACTTAGTACAGATAAATCAAAAAGATACTCCCCTTTACAGAAACGTGATATTGCCAGCTTTCTAAACAGTGCTTTCACCTCACCTTGGCTGTGCAAAATTTTTATGAATTAAACAGCAGGAGATGTTACTTGTTTGGGTGATTCCTCCTCCTTCCCTCCTGCGGGAGCACTCAAGGACAGAGGACATATCAGAGGGCTGGGACAAAACAGTCTTATCTATAGCACATCACTGCTTATAGCAAATAATGTTGCTAGCTTCTGATTCCCTTTTGCCTTAAGGTAAATTTAACTCTCATTTAGTTTAGGTGTTCAGTTTGCCTTTGCTTTTTCCCTTCCCTAAAGGTTCCCAAAAGCAAATGATAATGTTGTGTCCTTGCTCCCTTCTGGTGCAGAAAGATCTCTGCATTTTTATCCACAATGAAGAAGAGAAATGAAAAATTAATTTATTTCTCTCTGTTGTGCTGGAAGACTCTAATCCTGTTTGAGACAACAACTAGCAGGGATATCCCAACAAGGAAAACCTGAACATCCTCAGGCTCAAGATACACTGACAATGTGGCCGTATCTTTAACCTTGCTGCCATTTTTTCCATACACAAATGTCCATCTGCAGCTTGAACACATCCTACACATCTACTTAAATGGTTGATTCACTGGTATTTCATCTTGAACCTTTCCAGGACCCTTGCAAGATAATGAGGAGTTTTAGGCCTCTGCATCTGTCCTCGTTATAATTCCAGTAAGACATGCTTTGGAAAAATCTTGTAGTGAAATAGTGTATTAGGCCCTCATTTTGCACATGTACTATAAAGAAAAAAAAAAAAAGGTGAGGGGAGGGAGGGCAAAAGAAAGGGAAAGGAAAAAGAAAAATATATTTGAACTTCTGTTTCCTGATGATAAAGATGTAAGATTTGTGAGAAGAGTGTTTTGTTTTTTTTTTTTTTTAAGAGAACATTTGGGACAAAGAAGGGAGGGGAACGGTAAGGAAGATCTATATGGGTTTTATTTTTCTGTTAATCTTCAGAATTAGTGTTACTCAATATATAGGTGCAGTGTATTTACCCACATCCAGAATTAAAACTCAGTACTTAATTCTTGCATAGATTATTTTTCCCCATACCGGTAGATCACACAATAAATTGTAAATTTTATCTTAGTTGTGGAAAAGGGAGGTTTTGTTGTTAAAGCAGCAAATATAATCCAGATTTCCTAATTCTCCAGATCAGTGTGTGTACCTCTAGACCATTAAGCACTACAGAAATCAATGAACTACATGATATAAGAAGGCAGTGGGCCTGTCTTACAGCTTGTCCTTGACAGATGTTTGTATTGACAGCAAACAGCCCAAAAGACAAAGCCTGCACCATGACAATTCCACAAAATCACTTAAAAAAAAACCCAAAAAGAGTAAAGATCCTCAGGGCTCCAAACCTTCCAAATTAAGGAATTAAAATCCCTATAAAATGTCTAACCCCGGAGGCTTTGTGCTGTAGAATTATCACTGGTAAATATATAGATTATTTAATTAATCCACTTGGTTTTAAGTTGTCTGCACTTTTATTTTCCTTCTGTGCCTCACTTTGGTGGTTTGAGCCCCTTGGCACCATGAGAAATTGCTGAGAGGTGTCTGGCAGGAAGGATCGGAAGTTCACTGGCACAGGTGGGTATGGTGTAAGGGACTTCATCCCAATGTCTCAGTCCCATCTACACTCAACACTTACCCTTTGGATGCAGCCCCAAGTTCAAAGGTACACGCAAAGTGGCACCCCAATGGTACAGTCTTGCCAGCTTTGCTTTTAATGAGATCAGGGTTGCACTAGGCTCTGGAGTATGTGATTCAAATGCTCTCCTCACTGTTCAGTTAATGGGATCAGAGCAGCTCCATCTGTAATGTGCGGGTTGTCTCCTGGGTAATCTGCCTCAAGGAGATGGATTGAGAAGCTTACACCTTTAAATATGATGCAGTCAAGGAGAATTATAATTATTGCATGTATTAACACTGTGTACAAGGCCCAAATTACATGGCAGAGAAAATATGAAATAAAATGGAATATTGTGATAGCCAATAGTTGGAAAAAAAAACCCTCATTGATAGAGCGTTATCTATGCTATTGAAAAACTTTGCTGAGGAGGAAAGAAACAGAAGATACATTCTTCCTGAAACTACTGGAAGGCCTTTAGGGCCGTGAGGCAGATTATCATACTTAGCTTGTATGTGGGAGTTGGAAAGGACTCTCAGCCTTATCCTGCATTTCTTCTTCCTCAGGATCAGTCTTTTTCCTTAATTTAAGATCAGAGAACAACTTTTGCCTCTTTTGCTGGCCATCCTGATTTACCAATCTAAGCACACTATTAGTTAAAGTGCTCATTTTCTCAGAGGAATTGTTTCCAAAAGATGTCCACTTGTTCTCTGCACTGGTAGAGTAAGGAAGAGGTTGATTGGGTTCTGGGAAGAGCTAATATTTTTTAAGTTGACTATAGGATCTGGGTGCGCAGTTTACTTCTCTGTTACTGGGAATTACGCATATAAATCCTTAAGCTTTTGAAAATCGTAGCCTAAAGGCTTGACCTGTCAGTCTTACCCTAAAGGAACGTTGGTGTAATCAGTCACAAATACAGTTGTTGGCATCTGCATCATTTGCATTTATAAAAACTGTTTTAACCTCCAAATATTAGATCTTCTGGTGTTGCCTGAATTGAATACTGAGCACAAAATTGCACAGACATGATTAAACTCTGACACCTTGAAGAGCCTTAAGGAAACAGAGGCATTGCCTACATAGACAAGTTGAAGTCAAAGGCACTGGAAGCTGAAAACAAATGGCTTTGAGCAATCTGACCTAGTGGAAGGTGTCCCTGCTCATGCAGGGGGCTTGGAACCAGGTGACCTTTGGGGTGCCCTCCAATCCAAACCATTCTATCATTCTATGATTCTATATTTTACAAGATGGTTCTAAGCCCTATTTATGTGGCCAAATAAATTCTGTTATCTGACATACTAACTGTATTAGAACTGGACACTGATTTTAACTATTTCCATATTTCCTTATTTCATGACTAGGATGCCTAAATTCAGCACCACATAAGAGAGACTATCTGAGTCCTCATCAAGGAGATTTTCTTCCCATTATGTGCAATTTAAGACTCATTGCAATTTCCACAGTAACATAAACTCCCACTGTCCATACATTTTGCTACAAATTCGTTATTCTGTATGAATTCAAATATAGTAACTGAAACCTGTATTTCTCTGCTTCAGAAATCTGCTCTAAAGAACAGAAACACCATGTTGTATTGCAGATATGAGTAAGGCATTTTCACTACTCTTGTTGAGGAGGACTTTCTTCAATCCCTTTTGAACTTTTTTTTTTTTTTTAAAACATGGTTCTCACCTCATACACTACAAACACCAAAGAAGTACCTGAAATTAGCTAAACACCTTCCAGTTATTGTAGTTTCAAATGTTTTACTGAGGATCACAAAAAAGCACATTAGGGACCAGCCTCAGAAAGGACTCATGTTTGTAGTGAACCTGAGCATGCTGTGCAGTTTCATTAACATCAGGGGGACAAGAGTAGAATACATCAAGTGGGGATGAAAGACTTAGCAGTAATGCATCTATTTTTGAAAGTGACATACTCCATGTTTGTGAAAGGAGAAAACAAGGTCTCGCAACTGCCACTTCCAAATGCAGACTGGTACGAAGTTTTAAAAGCCTGTGGGAGGTTGCATGCTGAGTTAAAGAACTTGATATGGAAGTAATTAGGTAGCAGACAATAAGTGAGATAGAGAAAACAGTGGAATAAAAGCTTTTAAGAATGTAAATGACTGCTCAAAACTCTCCTCCCCTTATCATCCCTGACCTCCCTTAAGTTAAGGCAGGCACGATGAAAGATCTACACACTTTCTTCTTCTAATAATTTCCTCAGTAATCAAGCAGCGGAAGTTGTTAAGTGTAGCATGATCGGTTGGAAGAGATTTGCTCCAGCATTTGGTTCTCGTGCCAAGAATATCAAACTGTCTAATAGGAAGTCCTCCACATATGAGCAGGGAATAGAGCTGAAGTAGCAATCAGCAGCTGATTGAGGCTGTCTGACCACACCGACCAGCTGTCCAAGCAGGAACTTCAGCACATGGTTGTGGAGCTGCTTTAGTCCAGTCCATGCATCAGATCCCACAGACTCTGATAGTCGTTCTATTCTTTGGGTAAAATCCTGCAACTACTTGCAAGGCTGTACAAGGACCAGGGTACAAGCCAGTTTGGAGGTAGAATAGACAGCAAAGAGAATTCATTGTCCCAACAAAAAAAAGGTGAAATTTTATGAGATATAACTAGGTGGGATAGAAAACTGAGGAAATGTGTTCTTTGCTGCTCATTTTACCATCATCTTCTACCTCCCACCATGAGTAAGGAGCATTTGGGTGGATAAGTGGATCCTTTGGCTTGGTTTAATGCCAGCAATGAGAACATTTGTGAAGCAATGCCAAGCATGCTGGCAAACATCCATTGATCATCCTTTCCTTCATTAAAGTCCTCTCACCTTGTGAGAATAAATTGATTACGCTACCATAGGACACGCTTTCTCCAGCACTTCAAAGCCTGCAGAGGTGGAAGCTGGATTCGGGCCATAGTGCCTAGAGCCTTCAAGAGTTAATTAAACATAATAGTAACCTATATATTTACAGGTCCCTTTTTGATGACAGCAACAGAATAGAGGTTAACCCCACTTTTCAGGTTCTCCCTCAGGATTTGTTTGAACTTTACTCTTGTTCAACCTCTTGTTCATCAGGCATGAACTGAGCCCTGCAAGTCAGAGAGAAATGTGTGCTGAACCTTCAGCTACAGAGATGGACTGCAGGGATGGGAAGGCTGAGGGATTTGCTGAAGGTTGTACATGAAAATTGTGGCAAGGTACAGTTTTATTATTTCATCCTTCTCTTTTCTCACAAATTCCCTGCCACCCTCCCTCTTCCGTAATGAATCATGAGAATACCAATACATAAATAACTAAAAATTATATATAGGCACTGGCTGAAATTTTGCAGAGCACCTTAGTGTTGGTGAGGTGGCAAAGAATGAAGAACAGAAATCTTTCAGATTTACCAGTTGTAATGCAAACAGTATTTATTTAAGCTACCACATAAAGATCAACTAAGCAGCTTTAAAGCCATCACTAAAACCTTCAAGCTGCATAACATTGATGAAAAATCGACTCGGAATCGACATGCTGCACTGTACTTACTAGCCCTGACAAGGTGGATAAAAATAGCAAGGAAACAATGGTGGTGTCAATCAAAGACTGGGTGAGCCAAAGAATTTTGCAAATACTCCCACATGTAATGAGTCAGAGATGGAGTGGAGAGTTTGAGAAACCAAGGCAAGCAAAATCTCTTTAAAAGAAGTTTCCCTGTGTTCTCAGAAGCCTTAGACAAGTTGAATTTAAATCAACAGAGAAATTTTCTTTAAATAAAGAGGGG
>NW_010233584.1:0-1122 GCF_000690775.1 Eurypyga helias
AGCGCTGCCTCCAGCCCGCTGTACCTCCAGAGCAGACACCTCCCCGCCTCCTCCCCCGGGGGCCGGTACCCCCGCACACCTCCCGGGTACCGGAGCAGGGTAGCTCTGCCCGGCCGCCTGGGCTTTCGGGGAAAAGGGGACAGACACAGCGGGCTCCCCGCCTCCCCAGGGACCTCCCCGGCCGGCTCGGAGGCATGGCGTTGCGGGAGACACGGACAAACGGCAGAGACGTGTGTCCCCGGGCAAGCGGGTCTCTGAGCCGGGCTCACGCGACACCGGCTCCGCGCTTGGAAAACTCCCGCTGGTTCGTGCAGCTGCCGGCCGCTCCGCTCCCCGAAAGGGGCAGGGCTGCCGGTTGTTTCAAATAAGCAGCTTTGAATCCGATCAGATAAACGCTATTTATTCACTCTTGTAACCTAATAATTCCAGATGAATAATACATAATCCTAAACCAGTACTGGCTCTCTCCCAGCGCGGTCGGGAGGGTGGGAAAAGCAGCGGAGGGCGGGGAGGGTAAGCGGTACCTCCGGAGACTCCACAAGCCGGGGAGAGACTCTGGTTTGGGGACCCTTTGTTCCAGCGAAGCTGCCGCCTTCCCAGCACACAAAGAGCGGCAGCAGCGACGTCGTGGGGACACTCTGGCTGTCCCTCGTCCCTCCGTGTGAGCAGCACACACGGATCGGGGCTTGTCCTCTTCAGTTTTCCTTCAAACCCAGGGAGCGGCTGGGGTGAAATCCGGAGGTTTTAACAGCCAGCTCGAGATCTGCCTTTCCCTCAGGCCGGTCGAGGCTGTCATTATCGTTATTCCCGTTACCGAAATATGTGGAGACAGCAGCAAAGTCACGTCCAGCCGGGCTGGGGAAAGCTACGTTGCAGAAAACGCACCGGAGAGGTGCGTGTGTGTTTGTAACGTTAACGTAGGGGAATGTTAGCTACGCGTAAGTATTAGTTTTATTTCCACTCTCCGCTGTTGATTTTTTTTTTCTGGCGAAGGTAAAATATTGGGAGAGGGAAGGAGAGGGAGAAGAAGGGAGATCTATCTGGAATTTAAGCATGTGTCAGGGGTGGGGGCGAGAGCAGCTCCGCGTCCCCAGGAGCTCCGGCGGGGTGGGCAGGGGCCGG
>NW_010233585.1:0-2069 GCF_000690775.1 Eurypyga helias
CCGGGTGATGAGAGGCTATTGCTGGGTTTGGGCAGAGCCTGCTGCCGCTGAATGCACTTTTATTGCCCCTTGTCTCTAGCAGAGACCCTTCCTCCGCGCCCCGCCCGGCCCCCGCGACCTGCTGCAATGTTTATTGTGCCTCATCTTTTCCTTTCGCTTCCTGTTTTTTCCTCTCCCGCTCCAGCAGCATTGAGTGCCGCACTGCAGTAGAGCCGTAAATACCTTTAACAGCTGCCTGCCAACAGAGGGGTGAAATACTGTCTTTGTTCGGACTTTTTTCTGCCCCCAGCGCCCATAAAACACCCCGTGAGAATTATATTTGTTTGAGGGAAAAGAAACGTTATTGGGAAATAAACGAATTGGCGCGATCTGCGGTTCTTTAAAGCCCAAAACCAACGTGTATTTCTTCGCTCAGTCTTACTGGGTTTCCCGGGTCCGCAGCCCACATCGCCTCCGCTCTTTGCACCAACCCCCCTGCCAGATTCGGGGAGCAGAGGCTGCGCTTCCCCTCCGGGCAACTCGCAGCTGCTAAGCGGGAGCCCACCCTGACTTCCCAAAGGGCAGCCGGCGCCAGCGATACCTGGGCACTGCCAAGGAACGCAGGCTGCCGTTTCCTGCTGGTTATATTCTGGTGTTGTTCTGTTACTGCCCGTGCGTCAGTAAGTGTGGGCTAGGGATCGGCCGTTTCCTTTCAGGAAAAAAAAAAAAAAAAGAAAGAAAAAAAAAAGGAGGGGGGGATGAGTCATAAATTCTGTCAAACACGTCGGTAACCGAAGCAGGTGTGAGAAACGTGAATGCGAATTCTGTGTTCCAAAAATTGCAGCACACCAATACATCTACAATCAAACAGGCGCCCACCTTGTATGGGTGTATGAATATATATAAAAATACAGTCCTCATATGTGCCATATATACGCATACATACAGAGCTTGCGATGAATAGTCACAATCACATGTGTCTATGTAAGAGCTCACACATTCCTATGTGTGCTTCAAGGTTAATGAAAGCAATGAAAGGGAAGAAAAAAAAAAAGGCAAAAACAAGGAAGGAAGAAGGAAGCCGTTTCAGAGGAAAAAAAGCTGAACTTCCACATAAACCAATAGAATCATAAATGCATATGTGTACCCGTATGTGTCAGCATATGGACCCGCAGACACACACGCACATTACAATTCGATAGAACATCCTGCTTTTGTTTTCTTCTTTTCCCCCAGGCTACGAATAACGTCAAAACACCTCAAGGATGAGATTTTTCGAAGTTTTTTGGAGAGATTTATAGTCAAGCAGCTATAATTACTATGTCACCTAGGAGGGGGATTCTGAGAGTGAAACCTAACGCAGTACATACTTTCCAAGTTACTCTGGGAGGCTGTTGCTATGCTGAAAACGATTCCTCCCAAATAATCCCCAAGCCCTTCAGCAGCGCAGGGTGGTCGGCTGGTGCAAACAGCCAAGGCATGGGGAAGGCATCCTGTCGCTTAGGGCAGCAGGGCTCGGGTTTAGCAGACTGGGGAGGTGCTCGGGGCTGGGTTACAGAAAAATTTCTTCTGCGGCTTCAAAATATGTACCTGGGGCACGTTCCACACCTTTCCACCCTCACTGGGTGTCCGTTAATCAGGCAATTTGCTTTACCGTTAAATGAGCAGCTGCTCTAGAGGTAAAGAACGATTCGGTAAATTCCTGCAGTGCGATGGCACGGTGCATTTCCATCACTGACCAACGATATAAACACTACATGCAAATTTTGAATACTAATAGCACTTTGAAAAAGAAGAAGAAATGTGTATTATACATATATACGTTCGAAATAATATAATTCCAAAGAACATATGCTCTACAGAGAGAAGTGGAGGAGTACATACGTATATACACATATATAGGTAATGCGGATACAGATATATAATATATGTAAGTCAGATAAAATTTACGTGACTGTTCCATCTGCTCTGCGTATTTCGAAATAAACCTGGGGATTTTTTGCGAGAACTCGTCCCCGATTCAGCCCCCCGTGAGTTCCACGTGGGTAAGTAGCCGTGCTGCGGGACTGCCCTCCCGGCCGTTGTTCCGC